>NW_005841963.1:2424363-2428196 GCF_000455745.1 Alligator sinensis
GGGATGGGGGAGGTTTTGGGCTCTTCTCAGCATGGGGGTTGGGTTGAGGCTGCGCTTGGGGCAGGTGGCACCGGGAAGGGAAGCTACAGGGTAGGCTACAGCCACCCCAAAATTCCCTGTAGCTCTCCCATACCTCCCCCTCCCAGTGCTGCTGCCGCCTACACCAAACACAGCCCTGGTCCAAGCCACCCCACCAGGAAGAGCCCAGCACTGCCCCCAGCCCCAACCTGCAGCAGGCAGCCCACCCTTACCCCTTGCACAGATCTGAGGAACATGCTCCCCATGCCTCCTCTGGGGGTGCATGCAGTGGAGGGAGCCGCCCCCCTTCTCTGAACAAGCCGCTTGCAGCTCCACCCTATGCCATGCCCTGCCCAAACAGCACCTGCCCCAGTACCTGCCTCTGTCCTAGACCCATTCTCTACCTCACCATGGGGGCCTCCATCTGCCCCTCCTCCCCACGCCTGTCCCCCGTCCCTCCCCCAAACAGATTTACCAGCCGAATGCTGCTCTCCTAGCATATTGGAGAATCAAATAGGTATCAGCCCAAAAATCTTTATCAGTGCACCTCCCATACCTCCCCCTCCCAGTGCTGCTGCCGCCTACACCAAACACAGCCCTGGTCCAAGCCACCCCACCAGGAAGAGCCCAGCACTGCCCCCAGCCCCAACCTGCAGCAGGCAGCCCACCCTTACCCCTTGCACAGATCTGAGGAACATGCTCCCCATGCCTCCTCTGGGGGTGCATGCAGTGGAGGGAGCCGCCCCCCTTCTCTGAACAAGCCGCTTGCAGCTCCACCCTATGCCATGCCCTGCCCAAACAGCACCTGCCCCAGTACCTGCCTCTGTCCTAGACCCATTCTCTACCTCACCATGGGGGCCTCCATCTGCCCCTCCTCCCCACGCCTGTCCCCCGTCCCTCCCCCAAACAGATTTACCAGCCGAATGCTGCTCTCCTAGCATATTGGAGAATCAAATAGGTATCAGCCCAAAAATCTTTATCAGTGCACCCCTACCAACTAGAGATCCTGAATACCTCCTGAAGAACATGCTGGGAAGAAGCCACAGAAATAGACATGTCAAGATCTAGAAGGAAGCATGAGCAGGCCTTCAAAAATTTGGAGCAGCACAAAATTCACCACAAACACAGCTATAAAAGGTCTTTCCGAACAGTGCTGTAATACAAATACCACATTGCTAAAGAAAATAAAAACTTTCGGAGGGGGGATTCAATCAAACAGAAGAGTGGTATTAAACATAAGAAACGCTCCCCCCCCCCAACCCAGCTAAGAAAGAGAAATGCACAAAAAAAATAAATAAATAAATAAAAGTCAATAAAGAGAAAGCAATGCATCACCAGACAATGCATTGCCAGGACTCCTACAACTTCTTAAGAAGAAAAGTCAGTGAACCATTTATGTTTTGCATCGTACACATATAGTGAAAAGCTAGAGACATAGTTACACTGATGGCAAAACAACACATGTGATCTGATCAAGCAGATTTTGACCAAGTTGAAGCAAACGTGACCAAGTGCTAGTGCTCACTATGCATGCTGAAAATGAACTGCAGAAGAAAAGAAAAACATCCTGTGACAGCCTACAACACAATTGGGCACACAGGTCTGCTGTACAAGATGTCAAGAGCTCTTCCTAAAAGAGTTCTTCTGGCAACTGATTCTCCTAGTCAAATCAACTCATCTTTTTGCATGGTAAGTGGTTGACAGATGAGTCAAAGCCAGCTTTCCTACTTGCATGCAAACTCTACATGGCTCAAGTAGCTTAGAAGATTAAAAAAAGACCATCTCCTGAACAAACTGGCAGAATACAGGTAAGGAGTCAATGCTCAAATACTACATAATTCAGGGCTTGCTGTGACCCAGATAATAAATGCCATGCCCCAGTTTAATGAAATTCTGTCCACACCAGACCAGCAGCCACACATTAATCATATCATGAAAATCTTCACAAACGATGAAGCCAAAAAATGTTATAGGTTACTGGGCCTACTGAACACCAACATCAGATGCAAGCTGATCACCAAAGTGCAACATATGCAACACTTGTCACAGTTTTCAGAACATATGGGACTCACTTGCTGCTGACTACTTGCTGGAAGCCCTGTCTGGACACTGAGAACACCACCCATTCAGGGAGACAGAGAGAATGGGAGATGGTTTCTGCTGTCGCTAGGATCTCCCACACAGTCACCAGGCCAGATTAACAGCTCCTTGGTTTTGGGCTCCTATAAGGCCACTGGAACCAGCTTAACAGGCTTAGGTGTGGTATGGTGCCAAAACTGCTTATGCCTAGACATCTGGGACAGCACACTGCATTCAAACAACTACAAAACAAGCTATGTATGTGCATATTAACTGCTCTTGTTGTGTCAGACACCCTAGAAGTCTTCTCCGGCTAAATTTGGCTAACTCAGAAAATGGCCCCTATAACTGGTGTGTGTGCGTGTGCATGCATTAAACCTTGCCTGGCTTGCTCTGCCCACATGCCACACTGCTGTGAGAAGATATCATTTAATCATTACATTCCCTCTTCATGCTTCCCACAGCCTTTAAAAATTTGAAGCCCTTCAGTAAATCAACCCTCACATCTCAGGGAGGAAAAATACCTTTAATATTAAATGTAAATTACAATGCTACTGCTCTAACAGTTTACTAAACTCTTAGTGCTTTTCCCAACAGACACCCCAGCAAAGGATCAGTAGTAACCGGTTCTAGTCTTTCCCCAAAGATATTTCACACTATTAACACAAAATTCTAACTTCTGAAGTGAAGAAAGGAGAACCTTAAGTAAAAGGCTACATTATGAAATAACTCATTCTTAAATTTGAGGAACAAATGCAGTTCAGATTCACTCAAGGTCAATGCTAGCATTTACTAACCACCCCAGTCCAACAGCAAAAAGTCTGATGGGGGAGAACAAACAAAATAGGAGATGCCACAAGGTGTTTGCCACCTCTTTTTCGGCATGAGACATCAGTTTTGGGGCCATATAGGCCACTCTTGAGTGCTTTGGTTGAAGAAGTGGTATATAGCAGTGATGCCTAATGTTTTTGCCCCATGGACAAGATTCAGCCAGTGGTCCCCATCCAGCTCAACCGAGTGGAAGGCTCAACCCAGGCCCAATTGTAGCTGTACAAAAACAGCCTCATCCAGGCTGATCCAGCTGTGTGGGGCTTGGAAATTTTGCAACAGGGGAAAGTTGGTAGTGTCAAGTGCCACCACCCCTCTGCTGCCAAATTTCCTGAGCCATGGGGAGCCCTGCAGGCTGAATGCCATGACTCCATGAAACAGATTTGGCCCAAAGGCCAGGGTCTAAACACTCCTAATGGTTGGGGTTGCAGACCACACTCCCTAGCTAGTCTCTCTTAAAATCCATCTGCAGCTTCCAGTGCAAACCAAAGCAGCCCTTTCCCAATAGACACCTCAAGAAAGTCAGTGCTAATGGTATCTTGTCCTCCTCCAGAGAATCCCCTTTTGAAGAACACCACTCATTGCTGGGACAAAGAACTGAATTTGCATTCACTGCAGCAGAAATATTTTCCCTTTCTCACTCTCAGACTAACGGAAGATGCACTTTCTTATGACATGTTTCAAGAATATTACAACAGCCTAAATGCATCCTGTTTCCAGAGCTCTGCACTGTACCAACCATGAAACTCCAGTGCTGGTTAGTCTTATAGTCAGAATAGAGCCAACCTTCTGCATTTGAACTTCCAGTTGTGAATTTAACTATTTCCTCAAAAGTTCTGCGCTTCTGTTGTCCTGAATTTCTATTATGACTAATTAGAAGATTTTTTTTTATATATATATATATATAT
>NW_005841963.1:2428248-2437500 GCF_000455745.1 Alligator sinensis
TATATATATATATATATATTAGAGAGAGAGAGAGAGAGAGAGAGAGAGAGTTTTGTTGTAATTCAGGTGCCTTTTTAAGATCACAAATCCCACAGACTTTCCTATATAGGAGGAAATCTGTAAGATGCTGACCATCAGCTCCCAATATCAACAGCAGTGGGAAGAGGAGGAAAGAAAGAGGCCCATAGGGGGAGAGCAAGCAAAATCTCTCAGCACTTCAATAATTGAAACTTTTAGTTCAATTTTGGACAAATCGCGTTTTTTATCTAATTTGTGCCACAGGCATGAACAAGCAAGGATGAATCCAACATCCATGAATATTAAGCATGCAAACCATCATGTTTCTATATGCAAGGCTGTAAAGGAGTGCAGAGACAGCATTTATACAAGCCTCCAGTACCCAGTAACAGTTTTGTCACTCTTACCTACAAGTGTAAGGAGGAAGATCTCAAGTATGCGGGTGCAAAGAAGTTATCTGATTTTAAAAACCTCTCTCAAAGAGAAATGCAATACAGAGTCAGACCACCACCTTTTATTTATACAGATATGGTCTAACTTACTTTAAAGGAATTCAATGATGAGGATAAAATGCACACTCAAGCACATGGTTAACCATTCTGATAGAAAAAACTTTAAAAAAAGATCACAGATGATACAGAGGGCAGGGTGTGTTCACTTGTCTTACACAAAAGGACAATAGTTACTTTATTGAGAAACACTATATGTATGCTTCCACTGGCATACATTTGTAGCATATGTATCTTTCTGACACAAACAAGCAACTGCACAGTTTAAGAGTCCTAAAGTAAGTACCCCAAATATAATACAAAAGGATTTCTTTTTGCCCTGTAAAAATTAAGTACTCTAGTATAGATAATAGCTATGTTCACCAAGCTGATTAGTAGAACATAACAGAAGTATGAAGCACAAGAATAATGTTTTAGTAGCTTGTTAGAAGTTAGATCAGAGATCAGCAATGTTTTTGGGCAGAGTGCCATAAACACCCACAACCTTGACTTGTAAGACTTTGCCGTGCCAGGGGTGGGTGACAGAGGAGCTGCAAGGGGCCCGATCCTTGTTGTGGCAGCACAGCCCCGGCAACTTCCCTGCCATCTGCCCAAGGTACACATGCCAAGCAAAATGCCTTCACATGCCACACTGACATGTGCCAGGAGTTGCCAACCCCGAGTTAGACTCTGACCTAAAACTATCTTAATTGTGCATACGGCCTACTCAACTTGTATTTAATAAGAGGCTTCTTATACAAAGTACCCAAGTACCAAGTTGGAATTACAGTTATGCACATCTCAGAATATCTGATAGTGTGCAAATTAAACATGAATTATGTCATACTCTTTACAAAATTCTACCATTCTATTGGCAAATTATGTGAAATTTCCTTAACTGCTTTGTCCCCACAATATAATCAGTTTTTGAATCTTAATTGTTGACCAGTTACAACTTTCAGAAGATCTTGGTCATCTCTAGTCTCATTTTTCTAGTTACAAAACTAGAATCAGCTGGGTTTTTGGTTGTACCAATGTTGGTCTAAGGACATAGGCAAGCAAGGGTCTTTGAGTAGATGTGATCTTTTATTAGACCAGCTGGGTAGCTGGAAAAACGTTCTTGGCAAGCTTTCAGGTGCAGTCACCCTTCTTCAGGTATAGAGAGTCCACATGCCTGAAGAAGGGTGACTGCACCCGAAAGCTTGCCAAGAACTTTTTTCCAACTACTCAGTTGGTCTAATAAAACGTATCACAACTACCAAAATTAGAATCACAAATTTTAAAAATATTTTCTCCCTTCTAGTATTTTTAATTGAAAGTAAATAAAAGTCTTTAAGAATTTGTACAGTCAAGATAAAACAGCCGGCCACTTTATTTTAAATTAAACCTTTAAAATAGGTATCTAATTTTAAACCTGAACTTAACTTAGCTGGAGAGATTTCACATGCAGATACTGTAATATACTTCAAGGACTGCTTATTTATTTCATCATTGTTTAAGTTAAAATGACAGTGTGAAGTTTTAATATCAGTATTAATAATTTATTTTTCTTGTATAAAAAGAATAAAATACTATCTGATTTGAAATGAATTTAAAAGTAGCCACATTACAGTTGTAATGAAGAACTCAGAGTGGGTAAATAACACCAAGAAATATTCAAAACATGCCACTGACCTTGCACATTACAATACATTAACTAATAACCTAAGTGCATGCCCTTCTGCCCCATCTCACTTACAGTTAATAAGTATGGCATTATATTTTTAGCTATGCCATTTTACAGCATAGGCCCAAAATGCATCTCTCAAATTAAGCAGGGTTACAGTAGATTGTTACTTGCATGACACAAAACGTAGGTGCTTCAGGAAGTGGTTGCAATGACATGAGAGAATTGTCTACAAGGCCAGTACTAGAACAAGGCTTCTGCAAGGGAAAAGGAAACTACCGTTGTTAGAAAATGTAGACCTAAGTGAAACCCAAAACCAAGATCCTGATCACTAACTATCCAAATGTTAGCCTTCCTAAGAGCATACTTAAACCCAGTGTCTTGGCCAAAATTCAAAGTTAGGTAATTACATTCCGCCAACTTCTAGCAATTCTGCTGTTCTGCAATTTAAGGACATATCTGTTAGGGATGCTTTACCATATGACAGCTAACATATTAAGATGCTGGAATAGACCAACCAAGCTGTATTTTTACATCAATTTACCTGCTCGAGATGAACCCTCAACTACAGATACTGGGTCCAAAAATTAAAGAGCAAGGGCCCACTTTCTCCTGTGCTGTGTCTGCTCCTACCAGTGAGGAGGCAGCTGGAAGAAAGAACCAATCTGATGGAAAAGCTGAGTGTGAGGAGGCAAGCAGGAGACAGTAGAGAGATAAGGAACCTGGGGGCTGCAGGCTAAGGAGACTAGAATTGAAAGCCAGGCAGATACAACATAACCTAGGGTGGGGAGGGCAGCAATGCTATGACCAACTAAGGAAACTAATTTGGAGAAGCTCCTTATAAGGAGACGTGCAGGACACTCCTTATAAGGAGACATGCCCACACTGGAGGGGATGAGGCAAAAGGAGGTCAGGCTCAAGTATGGAGAAATGGAGACCAAATGGCCTGTGACTACTAAATATTTATCTCAGACCCAAAACAGAACGCAAGACCTCAGTGCTTCACCATTCCTTTGCTCTCAACAAATAACTGTACAACCTACTGGCACATTGCATCTCATCTTCCTCCAGGGCTGGTGCTCGTAGAGGAGAACAACCACCAATTATTGCCATCAGCTACTGTGTGAAAGCAAGAAGTAGAGTTCTACATGGTGGATCTAAATGTTCCAGGCATCACTACATGCATTGCAGGCATCAGTGTGTGTAGTGGCATAGAAGTGATGTTGATGGTCCAGGATGTAAAAGAAGAAAGAATTGTTGGGGGTAATGTCTTTTATTGGACCAACTGTATGGTTGGGGATAGACTTAGACAAGGCTTTCAGATGTGGTGCATTCTTCTTCAGGTCACTCCTAATTGTTGTAGAACCTAGTATAACAGATTCATCGCAAGACAAAGTTACTTCTGCGGGGTCACCATGCGGCATGCATTAGGATATTCTCCTAAATTAGGCTCACTCTTGTGGTGTTTAAATCTAATTGTAGCTAGGGCAAAGCTGTGTTCACAGTTTTATTGTTCTCATACCTGCCTGCCTTACAGTATTTGATATAAATGTATTACTGATGAATCACAGCCAGGTTGTGTCAGTAAGGCAGGGATTAACTTGAGCAACCCTCAACTGTTCACACTTAGAAAAGTTAATGGCTGATAATTAGCAGTTGACTGGGGTTGTTTACTGGTCCGATGTGGAATGCAGGCACAAGAAAGCCAAGACCTGGTCAGGCAGTGAGAAATTTACATTTTAAAAGAAGAGGCAGAAGCCTGACACCTGGCTAGTCAAAACTATCATGGGGGAGAGAGGGATATTGCATTAGCACACCTACATTTCTAAAAAAGATGCAATTTTGTAATCTAGTAAATATGCACCTTTGAGAGTCAGGAATTACTGGCATACCTAGAAACACAGGGGTGAGTATGTTAATAATCAGACTAGCAGAAGTACTTAAGCCTACCTCAAAAGCATGACTTTGTCTTCAGTCTTCCTTTGTACAAGTGTGCATGTGTGTGTGCACGCAGAAGGGGTGGGGGGTGTCCTCTAGCCATAGAAGCTGGGAAGAACAAAAGATGCAGGAAGCCCTGACGGGAAAGGTCAGAGGCAGGGTCTGTATTTAGACCCGTGAAGCTAGCTAGGAACTGCATCCTTGGATTTAAGGTGCAAAGTAAGAACAGTTCAATATTCTGGTATTTTATTTTTTTTCTTTAGTCTTATATCCCTGTTTATCTCAGCACGTGGTTACTGATTTCTTATGCTTGTTCTGTTTTTATAGTAAATCCTTTTGTTGTGCGTCTCCTGACTGATTGCCTGTGGAAAGTGTGATTTCCAGGCAATTTCTTCCCTAATCCAAAGTGAGATTCCTTCACTGCAGCTGGAAGATCCAGCAGAACTGATCCTCCAGTGGAACAAGGCAGTGGAACTGAGGCTTGCTGGGATGGGAGCTATCCCCTAGGTCTATATTTTGGGGCAGGAGGCAGCACAGTGGGGAGAAACTTGAGACTCCAGAGTCCCCTAGGGATGGGCCTGTGCAAGGCGAGTTATTTACCTTCAAAGGAAAAAAAACCCCAAAAAACAGTGTATAAAGTTGGAAGTTATGTGAAGCTGGGACTTCAGGAAGAAAAAGGCATGTTGTCACATGGTTAAAGAAGCAGAATGCAATCCCAGAGCACTGGAATCTCCCCCTGCTTCTCCCATGAAGTTCCACCACTCCACAAAGCTCCAAGTCTATTCCAACTCCAAAACTGAGCCAAAGGTTACTGAATCAGTGGGAGATTTTCTTCAAGAGGTCTCTGAATAAAAGGAAGCGACATCTTACCATTTTGTTCCTCATTCTCTTGATTCCCAACATGAGATTCAGATTCTCAGTTTTGGCTTTAAATTTCAGGCTTCCCCAAGGTAAAATGGAGATAATACCACCTTGCTGCACAAGCCGATTGTGAAGTTCGTTTTATACAAATGTTAATTTAAAAGTCAATGAGAGGAATACAAAAAAGACCATAAGGAAATGCACTATAGAGAATTTTTTTTAAATGCCTAACTACCAATTTTGCTAAATGAGGCAGTGGTCCCATGGGGAAGGGAAATAATAGCATGTGACCATACTATTAAACTATCGTACCGAATAGGCACAAGGATGCCAGTCAAGGCAACCTTAACTCTGGCATTTTGTACCTCTTCAGCTGAATGTTCTTTTCATTCAGTTTGCATGCAACAGACATTTAATGCAGGGGAAGAACTAAATTATGTTATGCTATTATATTAATGTAGGGTAATTGAAAACGTTCTCAAAATTCACTGCAGCAAAACAACCTGCATCAGGAAATAATGCATCATCTCTGATAAACGTTTCAGCTGTGGTAACACTACTTTTCCAGGGACATGCTTAAACTACAGTTTCAGCTGAAATTCACAGATTTTAAAGGCAGCAATTTAAACCCAAATCAAATGATTTGGGCAAAAATGCTGAAGTACAACCTAGGAAGGATGATCAGATGACTCTTTGGGAGCCCATTATAAAAGAACAATAATAGAGGCCACATAATCAAAGAGAGAGATTAGAGGCCATATAATAAAAGCTACCATCATAATTGGCACCATAGTTGGATGAAAACTTGTTACCTTGTCAAGACAGGAATGAGGCACGTTAACAGGATACTCAGAGTAATTGCCAACCCAATGCTGCACGTTCTGCTGTGCAAAAGAGGACTTTGGTCTCCAGAGCTGTCAGAGTCTAACATTCTACAAGCACTGAAGTCGTAAAGAAAAAAATATAGTTCAAAGGAACTTCTCAGTATGGCTTTCCAAAAGGACTACTCAGAAACCAGATTAAACAAAGTAAGTATATGTGAAATGCACGGCACAATCAGGCATATATTTATAAAAAAAAAGAATATCTGTCCAGCTGGGGGTCGATACTGCTATCATTTTATAACTCAGAATTGCCATTGTATTCAACAGGAATCTGCCCAAGAAATAGGGTCTCATTTCCCTATGCAAACACACTTGTTTACAATGTTTCCTTCTAGTGTCACAATGGTTCTGCTGGGGAGAGAGAGGAAAAATAGGAGTCTTTCCACCCCCACCCTTCCCCACCACACACACATACTACTTTCTCTTTTAAGCAAAAAACCCAGTAATTCTCATTTCCAAGGCAGAGGCCCTGTTAATTCTCTATCATGGGAGCAAAACCCTGCATTATTTCACAATATGATAATCAAGGTTAACGGTTCTAAAAATTCTGTAACTTCAGTTCGTTTTTCATTCCCTCCCATCCTTTATCTAACCAAAATATGGGAACTTCCAATTATATTCTGTATAGTTTTGTGTAAACAACAGTCTTCGTACACACACGCATACACACCCCTGACAAAGACCTAGCAAGACGAAAAGGTTTGTAATTAATCAACACACAATATTCCTCAGGAATAAACACAGAATAATACCTCTAGATTCACATATTATTGCAGCAAGATCCTTGAAATTTTTACTGAATAACTACAGCCATGCAAAACTGTCAAGGAAAGGTCTCAGTCCAATTGCATCTACTGCCCCCATTCTTCAGGGTACAGAAAAAAGCTAGGGAAAGCCCTAATACCCTAACTTTGACTTTCTATGGCTCTGCATGGGGTTCTTTGCAGATCTGAGAAGTGAATACAATTTGAGGCCTTGTTTCCAATCAAACACAAACATACCTAACTAGCCTGGGATATGGAGAATCCTGAACTGCTCATTTAAAAGGACCTAAAAACTGTCATTCTCCAAAGAAACTGCAACTGACAAGGCTCCCACAAGAAAACAACATACTGCTCTGAGTCAAAATATATAGCACAGAAATGGCTTCAGGCAAAAACATCACCCACCCTAAGAGCCAGTCTGCATGTATGATTATACATCTCTTCCAAAATTTCTCATCATTTGCCATTTTGCAATAAGCTAGGACTCCATCTCTTTAGTTGTGACTTACATTAATTTAGAAATTCTTCATGAAAACAAACATTCTGAATCAAAAATAAAATTTCTAAGCAGGGAAGGAGAGGATGCCACCAGTTTTTATGTTCAACAAGGATTCAGCACTCAATGAGGATTTCTACTATTAAACCCCGATGGGTATTTTCAGCCCGTCAAGTTTTGACTGCAGGCAATCCCATAGCTCGTCACATAATATTCCCAATATTTACTTTGATATGTGGTCTTCCCTTAAGCCTCTACCACAGCAAGGGTATGAGCAATGAGTTGCTGGCGTTAATAATTCCTTTTAATCACAGCAATGGCTGGAGACTAATCAAGGGGCTGGCTGCCTGCTTCTTCTGATGCTTTAGGGTTGTTGGTTGTAGCCGTGTTGGTCTAAGGACGTAAGCAGACAAGGTTCTTTGGGTAAATGTGATACCTTTTGTTAGACTTAGACCAACTAGATGGTTGGAAAAATTGTTCTTTGCATGCTTGTGCCCGAAAGCTTGCAAAGAACAATTTTTCCAACCATCTAGTTGGTCTAAGTCTAACAAAAGGTATCACATTTACCCAAAGAACCCCGTCTGCCTACTTCTTCTGATGACAGTTACTGCAGTACTAGATGGAGGTCTATGAGCTGCACATCGGGTATCTGAAGAAATAAAACATGACCCGCAAGCTTAAAACATCAGTGCCACCGAAAGGCTTGAGAGGACCAGGTCTCTCTCAAGGCTGAGGTAAAAAAATGCAACACTCATGGAAGGACCCCCAAAAGGCTTTGTGATGGGACAAAGCCACGGGTAATATCAGCTACCCAGACAAGGTTGCCTACCACCTGATAACTCCCAGTAACCGCTCTACACTTTACCAGCTACATCCTATCACCAGGTCACGGCTCCCTCTTCCCCCCACTCCACCTACGTGTCTCGCACCCATTCTCTCTCACCCCCTCTGATCCTCACTGCCACACATTTGCATTTTCACAGACCTGCATTTTTACATACCAGCTTCTATCCATCCAGAAAACACATAACACCAGTAGACTCTCCCTGCGCCTGAAGAAGGGCCTTTGTATCCGAACGCCTGCAAGGACCCATTTTTCCAACTATTTAGTTGGTCTAATAAAAGACATCATATCTACCCAAAGAACCTTGTCTGCCTATGTCCTTAAACATGAATTTTCATTTCTACCTAGGAGAACTTTTACAATCTTTGCAATCTCCTGTGCCTCAGGAAGGGTGCCTGTGCTAAAGAAATAATAATAGCTTGCAAATCAAGACTTTTTTCCCCCCCCCCAAATATCTAGTTGGTCTCATAAAAGACCATGAGTTTTGATTCCTTTTGCCTCGGCAGTTCCCAACCTGTGGTACAGGTACCACCAGTGGCATGCAGACAACCTGTCAGTGGTATGTGTTAACAGATTTCTTATAATTGCTTTAGATGATTGGCTGGTGGTACTGAAGGTTGTATCATTTTAAATTGGTTAGGCATGACCTGTCAGTTTGGGAACCGGTGCTCTAGACCAAAATGGGTACAACCTGGATACCTCCCCTATGTCCTTAGACCCACACCCCCAAAACCAGCTACCAGGCCCACCTGCAGCAGCAACTCACACCAGGTGCTCAACACAGACCACCCCTGCCCTGCCACCAGTCCTGAACTTGTCAGGAGCAACGCCTGCCACCAGTGGGCAAAACAAATCCCCAGGGGCTCATGCCAAACCCACTGGGTGCTGTCAGCGCTGTACCTAGCCTCCTGGCGGCCCCAGACAGACTTAGTATCGGGCCCCCCTCCCACCAAAGACAATGATAATAATCATCATCATTTTCCCCATTCTCAGGCCCCTGGGTGCTGTGGGAGTGTGGGCAGCGCCAAACACACTGGGTGCTGCACCAGGTCACTCTCAGACACCCCCAGGCAAACTTTTGGTATTGGGCCCCCTCCTCCAGAGATAAAGATAACAATAATTTTTAAAAATTACCGTTTTCAGGCGCCCTTCCTGTCAGCTGCCCGCTTCACCCCTGCCCGCGCTGGGTGCTGTGGGAGTGCTCAGCGCGAGGAAGCGCCCAGGGGTTGCTCCCCGTCCCGTGCAAGCCCCCTGCCCGCCCGCCCGCCCGCCGCGCTGCCAGGCAGCCCAGGC
>NW_005841963.1:2437978-2460010 GCF_000455745.1 Alligator sinensis
CCGCCCCGCCCGGGAGGGAGCGAGCGGGCGAGCGCGTGTCCGCGCGGGGAGGCCCGGCCCCCTGCGCACGCGGGCACACGCGCGGGCACGCGGGGCACACTCCCAGGCAGGTGCCCACGCATAGAGGCGCGCACACATTCATACACACACGCTCACAGGCAGACGCACACGCATAGTCACATGTGCACACACTCGCAGGCAGACGCCCACAGGCGCGCACACTCGCAGGCACGCACACTGACGGGCAGGCGCACACACATAGGCACAGATACGCACAGGTGCACACAGGCAGGCACGCACACTCACAGACAGGCGCACGGACATAGTCACACAGGTGCACACACACATAGGCACATATACGCACAGGTGCACACACACAGGCACACACGCAGGCAGGCACGCACACATAGGCACATATACGCACAGGTGCACACACACAGGCACACATGCTCACAGGCAGGCGCACACACATAGGCACATATACTTATAGGCAGGTGCACACACGCACAGGTGCACACATACAGGCACGCACACTCATAGGTGCACACGCACACATACACAGAGGCACACACATGCAGGTGCACATCTGCACGCACGCAGGTGGGCATACATACACGGTGCTCTCACACAACCACCTCAAGCTGCTGCGGCAGAGGGGAGCTTGTCTGCAACCTGCCATGGCCATGCGGGCTGAAACTCGGCCTCTGCATCTCCGTTCTAGGGGGGCTTCCAGCAAAGGAAGGGAGCAGCCCCCCAGAGCCAGAGCTTCTCCCACTGACACAACCCCATCCATCAATGTCTGCCTGTAGCTACTGCAAGGGAAGGGGCAGTGGCTCTCAGCAAACTTGCACTCAATCCCCCAAGCCGATTTCACTGCAAAAGGGTTTAGGCCAGCAGCTCTCAACCTGTTTTTTTGTTTTTTAATGTTCCCCTCCCTACACTCAAGCCAGTGCTCGGGAAATGCCAGCGCTGAGCTTCTCACTCTTTTCCTGCCTGCAGAAAAAATAACAGCAATGCTTCTGTTGCAAAGAACTGGGAAAGGCCACGTCTGGGCAGAACGTGATTGACACTGTGGATTCCTCTTTGAGATCTCCTGCAGATCGTGTAGGTGCTAATACTGTGCAACCCCCTTAAAAGGATCCCAAAGCACCTTGGTTGAGAACTGCTGGTTTACATCAGTGGTTCTCAGCCTTTTTTTAGAACCAAGGCCCTCCCTTTAGATGCGAGATTCCCTTCAGAAAATGCCAGGTCTTAGTTTTCACTAGTTTTTTGGCTAAAGAAAAGTAATAGAGCAATTCTTCTGTTGCAAAGAACTCAGAAAGGCCACAACAGATCAGAAACATTTTTACACTGTAGATTCCTATGTGCAATCTCTGGGTTTATCTTGTGAATCATGTTTCCACATGCAACAGTGGTAATATTGTGCAGCATCCCGTGGCACTCATGAAAGGATGTCAAGGCACCCCAGAGTGCCATGGCACTGTAGTTGAGAACTACGGGTTCACATTCTCATTTCTGCCAATACATTCAGCATGCTGGCAGGATGGCAATGCCTTCAATTGCACCACTTGAAATGTCATTTCAAGGAAATAAGAGGAAACTGCATAGGGGGAAAATAAATAGGGCAAAGCTTTCAGTCATCCTCCCACAATGTTTTATTTGTGGTAGAAAATGTTTTTATTGCAGTGCTTGAAAATTCCAGCTTGATCAGAAAAGCTCTTTAGTAGCTCCTTACTGACTAAGCAGTCTTGCTAAGTTTAATTGAAACAGAGCCTCTTAATAGCTGATTTTTTTTTTTCTTCAGGACCTAGTTCCTGGATTCCTGTGAGCAGATGGGACTCTCAGCTTTCATTTAAAATATAAAGTATTTTTCTAGATTTTGTTGTTAAAGAATAAGGCTTAAAATGCACCCCAAGTTCATCCTACAGGCTCCAAAACCAAATATGATAAAAATGAGTACTAAATTTATTTATGATGATTTTTAAAAAAATCTTGGGTGGGGGGGTATAAGAGAGCTGCCCAGGGACAGCTAGCAGTGGCACATATTTATCCTTTTTATTATTGGGAAACATCCCTTCACATGTTCTCTGGTGCAGGGCAAAGTGTCCCAGCTGGCTCTGGCCAGCACCTGGGCTGGCCCCAGCAGCCATACCTGGAGTCTCTCCAGCACAGATAATCAAATCATGTGCACAGGGTGTGTTTTGCGGCACCTCAAAACCCCTTGAGGTGCCACAGAGTGCACAGGTGCACTTATGTGCATGCACCCAGTGGGTCTTTGCAGGGGTAAGTATAAGAGTATCTCTGCATGGAGCAGCTTGCAAGATAGGGACTCGTATCTCAATCCATATGTCAGGGCCAGACTAGATGGAAAAATTGCTATCCCATTAAACAGTGTGGATATGCTGGTTTACACTGGGTATAGAGGTCAATAATTATAAAAAGCATAATAATTATAATAATAATAATAGATCATTATGCTTTCAAATGGTTGTTGTTAAAATATTTTTGTATTATGGCATACCAGTGTTACCTGAAACAGCATTCAGGTTGGCTCTTATGTATAGCTCAACATGTCCCAAATCATCCTATACATCTGCACTTTGACACTCTAATAAGGTAGCTTCTACCTTTTGCAAATGATGGCCTCACAAAAGTCCATTTAAAACATTTTAAAAGACCCAGGTCAAATTCATGCTCACAGACATTAACTTTTTGGGTGAGTTAGCTGGTTCCGCTATTTTCAGAGCAGGTGGGACTGCACCCCCAATCTCTGGTTTTCAATAACCTTGGGCATTTGGCAAATGTTGGTTCATCTACTTTATTTCACTTTTTTTGAACCCTCTGAATTGCACTTCTGCTCACCTCTTAAGAATTTTCATAAAATAAATCATTGAAGGAGACAAACACTGGCTAACTCCAGGAAGTACCAAATCTGTATTCCCACTGGTTTGGGTTACTTTTACTGTAAGTGGTTGAAGGATTTCAACTTTACGTCTTTGAGTAGTTTCTCACAATCAAATGACTTGATGTCCAGTCTATGTTCCTATAAATTAGCAAAATAAATAAATAAATAAATAAGCAAAGCTTGAGCAATGTGTTTTCTTTTTACCCAGACAGTGACATTTCTTATTAAAGATGCCATTCATTCAGCCTCAGAGATCATCATGCTTCAATGGCAAACTAAAGGAAAAGAGAAATGGCAGGTTAAAAGTCCAGTCTTGCTACAGTAGAGTAATGGTTTAAACATCAGTTTTTCACTGCTTAAACTCTGGTTTTCAGGCTCAGGTCCTGGCAATCTCTTCAGCCTTACATGCTCCAGAGAGAGAAAATTGAATTCTATGCAATTTACTGGATAAGGCCTTTTCTGGTTGAGATGATATAAAATGTGATTCTCACTGCCCTGCATTGACTTAAGTAATCAGGGCACTATTTGTAACCATAGAGATTTGTCTTCTTGTTTTGGGAAAAAGACATTTTTCATCCTCACACTAGAGTATTCTGTATCAGTTGGTACCACCTCTGAAGTGACTGCATTTCAGTGATGCTTCCTTGGATGTTTTTTGTGGTATAGTTCACCTGTGATAGGTATTGCACATATGCAAAACACTATCACTAAGTACTGGTAACCAAAGAATAAACCTATTAGGGTTTAACAACCTCCAAGAAACGAGATTTTGCTGAACATAAAAACTATGTAGGGTAATGAAGATCAGAGAGGTTGTGAGGAACTCAACAGAGCTAGGTCACTGGGAAATGAATGAAATGATGTAAATATGAAATCCGATATGGATGACCATACAGATAAGAACTGCTGAAAAATTCTCTATAAATGGATGTTTTGAAATGTGGTGGGGAGAAGACTGGGACAGGGTTTGGGACAACTTGGTGCAGTGATTGGCTCAGTGTTCAGCAGTGAAGAGATACCTGACATAAGGATGCCACTTGCACAGATATAAGCCCCATGTCTGAGATCATAGCATGGAAATCTCTGGAGATTTCCTAGAACCAATCATAGTGAATAACAACATGTTATATCACAACATATATACATTTAATTGATTACTTTTGCCTATTGCTAGTATTTACATATGCAAACATTAACTTTGTAATGCCCTTGGTTTGCCATCAGGCAAAGGCAGCTAACACAAAGACAGACCTCAGAAAGTTCAAACAAACAGACCTTTATTGTAGCTTTTCAGGAATTACACTGCCTGCCCTGCAGTTCCCTTTTTGATATGTGCCACTCCCAAATCTCTTAAAGGCAGTCTATATCACTCTGCGTTTAAATCAGTTAACTAAATGGTCATGAATGAATTGCATGTCTTTCAATTAATAATTTAACTAACAAACATAAAAATTAGATAACAATGAAAATGGGGTCAGAGATGATCAGGACACGAGCCACTGTGAACAACTGTCTTTAGCACTGTCCCTATGCAGCACACAGTTCCACAGATAGCAAACAACTGCAGTGTGGTATATTATTTGAGAGAGGTAGTTAGCCATGTTAGTCAGAAATCAGGCAGAAGGCAGGCTATATTTGCATTTTTATAGACTAACAATCAGAGACACATAAAATACGCTTTCATAAGCAGAAGGCTTGTTTCATCAGATACTGAGTCATTAGTTTCTGCTTCAGCTGGCTCGTTGTTTCTAGAGCCAAAGGTTGTCCCTCCTTCCCTAGATTTTTGGTCCTGTGTGGCTCTGAATTGTTCCTGTTCAAGTTCTGCATATGTCTTAGTCCATGTTCTGGCTGTATTTCCTGAAAGAGTGATCACTTGATACAAGCTGGGATATTTACACATTCTATCTGTGAGAGCAAACAACCATCTATTACTTGTTTCTCTCTTGACAAAGTCTCCCCGCCTCAAGCAATCTTGCTACATGGTAATAGGATCACTTCTGATCATCTTTAATCCTTGGCAGACTTCCTTTCACTTTGCTTAGGATTTTATGTCTCAGAAGGGCTGTCACTGCTTGGAGTTTCCCTCTGAACATTCCTTGGTGTTTGTGCAGCATCCCATTCCTTGAGGCTTCCCCATTTCCCACCAAGGCCAAATATGGGTCTGACCTTTCTAAGCATGGCCTTCAAAGGCTGTTATTATTCGTTCAGTCATTTCATTGGATGGAAGCTATCACATGAATGATGTTAAAGAGCTCCTGCTTTTTCTCTAGCTGCTTCGGTAGATGTTTTTCTTCCCACTTCTTTTCTTAGTAATTACAGTGACATTGTATTTATGTTGATTTTTTGGCATAATCTAGTAAATTTTGTCTCCCTATTTAAAATGTTTACATTGAACATTAATTTTCTTAAGCTAGGAAACACTCTGTATGCCTCCTAGGAAACCCATTTGGATCTTTCCCATTGATTTATTGGATACACAATTACACATTGGTTATCACACTGAAAATTCAAAGAGGACTCTTGCCATTTTCTTTACTTCTAACTAATGGATACTTTTCAGCAGCTGCTTCTACATTTGCAACTGAATATACAGTAACTGGTGCAAATAGAAAAAGTCATGACTTACAGGGCATTAGTTGGAACTTGTAAGTTTCTATTTTAAAAGTAATATTCACTTGCGCAATCTCAAAAATATCTGCAAAAGACTTGGCAGTTTCTTTTCCATGCAGATGTTAATTGCAGATATGCCACCACCTTTTCACATAACAGTGATTAAAGAACATGAAATCATTTGTAAAGTTGATTTGAAAAAGCCAAAAACTCTCATAGTACATCTTTTTTTCACTTGACAAGAACCATCACATCTACGCTTCAGGACTACAGCTGTCAGAAATCCATAGGCAGAATAGGTAGGAGCATTCCATTCTCAAGTGAATTATTTGAAAGTCAAATAAGGAAACTTTCAGAGGGAGTTTTGGAGAACTCATTTAGAAATCCATCCACACCTGAATCCTTCCAGTTTTTTCACATTCTTTGATGAGGCAGAACTTTGTCAGCAATAGACTTGTTTATATCATTGACTTCCTGCTTCGATAATTTTGAGAAGGAAGAGGTTAGTAAAACATATGCAGCCTGATCTTCCAGTTCCCTCTGCAGCATATGCTAGTGAGCCTTGGTAATATGTCTGAAATTTGTGTTTGACTTTACCTGCTATATATTTTTTTGGTTTGCATTTACTCATTGATTTACAAATATTCCCAAATAATTCTTCCTCATTCAGAAATTGTATGAGACATTTCAGTCTAAAACTTAAAACTTAAAACTCTAGTTTTAGACTAGAAAAAGACATTAATAACTAGCTACAATAACCAAAACCATTTACATGAGCAAGTTGCAGCCTGTCCATATGGAAGAATAAAGGGACATCAGATACCTCCTGTCTTCAGGCTGCCCTTAAGTAGCCATGAAGAAGAAGGAGCAGCTTGCTTAGGGTTGCTAGGTCCATTCTCATGAATGTGGGTGGAAAGGATCAGGGAATGAGCAGAGTCAAGAAGTTGCCCAACATCTGGAACTGTAATAGTATGATATGAGAGACAAGGATTTCTTAGGGTGATATCTTTTATTGAGCCAATTATATAGTTGATCTATAGCATACTGTGTCAAAAATAGGGTAGGGCCACAAAATGTGTGACAGGGTCAGAGGAGAGCATAGACCATAGGATAGAATGATGCATCTCTGTGTGGACTTTCGGAAAGTAAATGAAATAGCAAAATTTGACTCCTACTCCATGCCATGAATTGAGGACCTGACTGAAAGAGCTGGGAGGGCTCAGTTCATCTCTACTTTAAGCCTCACAAATGGGTATTGGCAAATTCCCCTTAAACATTAGTCCCAAGAGAAGATGGCCTTAGCCACTCCATGGGAGTTGTATGAGCTCACCCAAATGTCTTGTGGGTTGCATGGAGCTACAGCCAGCTTCCAGGGGCTTATTGGCAGCATGTTATCTCCCTACCAAGATTATGTGGTTGCTTAAATCAATGATGTAATATTTTCATGGAGGTGAGATGAACACCTGAGAGCTCTCAGGGCAGTGTTAGAAGAGTTGAGGAAAGCTGGCCTAACAGCAAATCTGAAAAAAATGTGTCCTACGCAAGGAGGAAACACAATATGTTGGATTCCTGGTGGCAAGGGGGCAAATTAAGCTCTTGCCCAATACAACGCAAACACTGACAGGCTACTCCATGCCACATATGAAAAGGTAGATGCGAGCCTTCCTAGTCATAGTTAACTATTATCACTGGCTGGTGCCCATGTTTCCCTAGCTAACAACACTCCTATTTGAGCTGACCAGTATGGACCAGACTTTGAAAGACCCTTCCTAGTGCAAACTGACACCTCCAACATGGCTGTAGGGGCAGTACTGTCATGAAAAGAAAACAGAGAAGAATACCAAAGAATACCCAGTAGCATATATCAGCCCCAAGTTATATCCCCACAAATGAGCACCACCATTGAAAAAGAATGGTTAACCAAAAAGTGGATGGTGGAGAGTTTCCATTACTACATTTTGGAGAGGAAATTCACAGTGGTAACAGATCACACACAACACACCTTTAAAATGGCTCCACCAAATGAAGGCAGACAAGCCATCATTAACCCAATGATACTTAAGCCTGCAACCCTATAATTTTATTATAGAGCACCAGCCAGGGAGGCTGCATGGCAATGCAGACTTCTTTTCCAAGAAGAATGAGGAAGAGAGCCAACAGCAGCAACTGAATTGTAAACCTGGGAAAAAAAAAAAGGATGGCCCTTTCATAGTGGGATACTCCCTGCTGACCCTTATGGGGGTCACAAAGCCCCCAACAGCAACTCCACCTTTCTCAGGGTGTTGGGGAAAGAGGAAGACACTCTTACCAAGAGCAAGAACTTATCCAGAGAGATGCTGGTGGTGCGGTCTGGGGAATCCCTGGTATCACAGCTGCCAGGCTTTATCAGCTCGTGCCAGATCTGGGTTGGCCAGTACGCAGCTGATCATGTCATAAAGACGTGCCCCATGCCAGCTGGGGGAGAGGAGATGGAGACCAGACAGCATGGCTGTAGAAGAGTCGACTCTGGCCAGAGTGTGCCCTGGCAGGGGCAAAGGGAGAAGAGCCACATCTGCTCTTCTGACCGGAGACTCGGAGTCTGATTGTCATCATGTGACCAACGAAACTGCAGCAGTGGACCAACGGCTGGCAGCATGATAGCTAAGAGACCACAGCTGCTTCACTGGAAGGAATAAGATGGGAAACAGTGAGTCTATTCTGCCAGAGGGGGAGGGGAAGAATAAATAAGAATTATCAGGACTGGCCCAGTTGGGCATAATTACCAAAGCCCTAGGAACTGAGTTAAGAAGGGCTATTGACTATGCTTGACATAGGATAAACCAATTGTGAGGACAGGCATATCTCATCATCTGATGACAGATGACCTGAGTAAATTGTAAGACCGGATTGGCACAAGAATGGGGTGAAAGGGGAGGCGGAGCCCCGAGGAACAACACGATGCTCACAGGTGCAGGTGAATACCATCAAGGATCCTCCCTTCTTACATACAAAGATCAAGACGTGGCAGATGAGATGGAGGGTGTGTATTGGTAGCATCTGCTTGCCAGATCAAACTGTCAGGCCCTAAGAACTGGCAAGTGGAAGATCAGTCCTCTAAATTTAAGTGGCCAATTCCAATGAAGCACGGCTGCTTACAGGCCCCTACCCCATTACTGAAGGAGAGAGAGAGCCAGGGAGCAGCTGGCTGGTTCCAGCCCCCTAAAAGGAATTGATAGGGCCAGAAGATCCTTTAATAAAATGGCCACCCACTCCAGGTGTGACCAGCACAGTACAGCCCGTGATTCACAGGCGTGGGGTAGGAGTAGGAGGTCAGGTGACCCAGGGCACTTGGACAAGGCAGGCAGTCTGGCCCTGCATGCTGCAAGGAGGTCTGGGAGTAGAGGGGCCTGACTGGCCAAGGAGCAAGGACTCCAGGCTGCAGGGAGCTGCAAGGAAACCCCTGCACCACCAGGTAGCAAGTATTTTGGGCCTTGTGCTGTAGCTTGTTTCCACAGTAGAATGTTGACCCAGGGTTGGGCAAACCTTTTGTTTGGGAGCAGATACATGTATTTGGGGGGGAGGGCAGAGGGCCAGTTGTGCCTGTGGGGGAGGAAGAAGGCACTGAGAAGGGCACCAGGGGCACCCCAGGTCCTAAATCCTTCAAAAGGGGTGAACACTACTGTCAGCTGAAGGACTGTGGTGTGAGACAGAAAAGACTGAGGGCACAAGCCCAGAGCCCATGAAGGGCAAGGCTGGAGCTGGGACCTGAGAGCCCAGTGTCCTGGTTCAATGGACCCCAGGGAGAGGGGCCCAGCCATAGTAAAGTGGGCCAAAGCCAAGGGGCCTCAGCCCAAACAAGGACCTAAGTAAACCCCCCTGTCAACTAGGGCCAGCCTTCCTGTGCAATTATAACATGAAGGCATTGGAGGTGGGACAACAGGGTAGAAACCTAAGAAGCCAAAGGAGGCAAGCAAGGTGGGATCCAGGCAGCTGCTATGCTGCCCAAAGAACCAGGGGCTATCTCGTTCTGCTCTCAAACAGAGAAAGAGCAAACAGCAAGATCAATATTGCCTTAAAGTATGCTTCAGTTTTTTCCAACCGAGGACCTATTCATTCCCTCCAACTGAGGGCCCAGTTTCTATTTATCTTCTCCAAATGAGGACCCAGTTAGCTCTTTAATAAATCAGTTTTATTTTATTGAGCATTATAAGGAATTAACTCCAAGAATACACATAGATATAATCTTATCAGTTGGAGTAATCTTAATAAGATACAATCTTAGCAAGCAAGTAATTGTATATTACCAGTCCTAATAATACACACATCAAGTACTGACAAGACATCTCAGAGTGGGCTCTGGTTCCTTGAAGGGAGATCAGATGTCTTCAGTTCTCAGACATCATTGGGATTAGTGGAAAGGAAGGGGAGGAGCAGACAGGACGGAAAAGGGGAGGAGAAGGAGAGAAAGAGGGGAAGGGAAAAGGTGGGGATGTAATATTTATAGTCCTTTAGTCACATACCTACCAATTAGGCCAATTTTCTGTTTTTCATCAACTTGGGATTTGTCTTCACATTATCATTGTTTTTCTCTTCTTAGTACCAGGAGCCATTTGCTTCAGATATGGGTGGAATGCACCATAACAAATCCTTTTATCCATAACAAGCATTTTTATCATCAGACTTGCAGAAAAATGAGCTGCATCAGACCCTTTTCTCTGTAGAGAGCAGGTCATACAATTGCATAACTCCATGAATGCACTCTTAGCCTACTGATGTCAAGGCTGCCTTGCAGGCCTAAGGGACCATTTCAGTTCTGTCAAACAACAAGAGGTTGAACTGTCTCCACAGCTAGGCGGTGTGGTAGGGGCAAGGTGTAGGGGAGGTGGAGCCCTGTGAAGAATGAACTTGTTTTAATTCTTACTGTGGCAGAATATCATCTCTGTCTCTCCCCAAACTCTGCTATCTGACAATTCGGTTACCATAGTAACTGCAGAGCGCAGACACCTCTGGCCCCATCAGCTTCGGGTAACCTTGAATTGTAACCTGAGCTGGATACATTCCTGAGGGAGGGGGGAAACTTGCTCTCTCTGCCTACGTGACTGGCATCACATACCTGGGTGGGGGCTTAAGCTCCCTATTGTTCTAAGCAATGGGAGGGGCTAGAGACCCTGCCAGTCTACCTGGCAACCAGTGATACATTTCAAATTGGTTGGCTAGCAGCCAACAGTTGCTGTCCTTCATTGGATCAGGTAAATGAGGTCATAAGGTCTATATAAGTTAAGGACTGCCCAGGAAGAGAGGCAGCAGCCATAATAAGAACTCTCAGGGAAGGTGAATGATCTGAAACTCACTCTCTCTCTTGAAACTCATTTAACTGCTTGCCTCCAGAGGGAATCTCCACCTGCCTCTGGATGATACTTGTGAGTAAGCTACTTGAGATCTAACTAGATATATAGCTTGCAGTAACACAGATGCATAATCAAAGGCTTCCATGCCACCATTTTCTCTAAGGTATTTCTCTGATATCACTCTACCCTGTACCCTATTCCAAACCTACTCCTTGTAACCAATGAAGTTCTCCTTTGTACGTAGCATGGGAGGCTTATTGGGACCGGGTCTAGATTATGCCTTGGGGTCCCCTTGGTTCGGCTGACTAAGGGAGACCACTATTTGAGCTTCAGGCTGAGGGAAGCACCCCAAGTTCTTGCAGAGGGTCAAGTACCTTCAAGAACTACTAGGCCTGTGTTTCCCAGAGGGTGCAGGTCCAAGATCAGTCCAGACTCTGGGTGGTGGTGGTGCTACCCCCAGACTTGCAGGTGTGCTCCAGGAAGGGGGTCGGCCAGATGTGAGGCACCCCCAGGAAGGCACTCAGAGCCTGGAAGGTGGTCAGGCACAGTGAGATGGGTGGCTCAACACAGGAGCACCCTCTACTGGGCCACCACACCTACCACTGTCTGTGACAAACACCTCACCTCCCTTCTTCTCTTCCTTTCCTTTTGAACACCAAGGCATGGCAGGAAAATAATAAGGGAGACCCCAAAGTGTGGGAGAATAAGCAAACAAGTGGAGACATCTCTAGGATACAAACTCCCACAGATCCATTACATTGGACCATTTATTTTTGTGGTTATGCCACAAAGAGGATGAAACTGATTTTGATAATTTCCTTTCTGCATGCCTTCCTGGAAGCTTCCAAGTCTCGATAGCAATTTTTTTCTAAACAAATCTCTTCTTGATAAAACCAAGTCTCAAGCACATACAACAGTGGTTAATGCAGTGAGTTATTTGTATAAGCAAAGCCTACTGGATCTGGCACTCTATTTGGTTGTGCTGTTCACTGGCTTTGAGGTTCCCCTGGTATTTTTATAGCTATTGCATGACTTCTGGTCACTTCAGAGCCACATTGTTGATGTCTGTGTAGATTCTCGGCCTTTTGGCTAAGATCAGTGATTAACATCACCTACATTGAAAAAATAAGTGGTTCTCTAAAGAGAGTTCTACAAAGAAGTGGATAGTCTTGCAGCAAGCAAAGTAATTAGTAATTCTTTTGTGATTTCTAAGTAGTAACAATAAAGAAACCTTGCATTTGTTATTAATTCTGCAGTCATTTTATGTCAGTGCAGAGCACTGGCAGATCTTCAGTGGATTATATTTTTCCAAAGTTCCAAATATTATCCTGACAAATCTGCGCAGAACCTATAGAAAGATTGAACTCAAAAACTGAGGGGCATATTGTCTGTGTTCCATTTGTAGCATTTACTTTTTAAAACCAGGTTAAGTTTTAAAAGTCCCACTGTAAAAGCATACATTATCACTATCTGCCTCTTGCTGTTACTTGATGTGTGTGCAAAGGACTGTTCTTCTGTTGTAAATAACTGTATATAAATGACTGTGTATGTTTTTAATTAAAACACTGGGGATAGGTTTTATTGTTACTAGTTGCTGTTACTCATTTGACTAGGAATATCATTTTAGACATCTGTTATAGGAAAATTATAACATCCACTCAAAGGTTTACATGAACAAAAAGAAAACAATTTTGGAAAGTGGTGTCCATCACTACTGGTGCTGAAGTGAGCCTAAGTAATGATCAGATGTGAATGATGACCCAATTCAGCAAAGCATGAGCAAAAAGCTTGGCATATGCTTAAGTGCTTGCTGACTCAGGACCTATTTCCCTTGTATCGTTACTTAGCTGCTAATTATTACGAATTCAAAACCCAAAGCAACATGATTTTGCATTGCACCACTTTATGTAGGAAGGGGAGCCTTCTGTTTTCCTCCCATTCTTGCTGTTACAAACAGATGGGCCTTGTATACGAGTTCTGTTTCTTTTAGTTAACAAAATCAACAATCAAAATTGTCATTGTTGCGCTATCCATAGATTCATGAGGATTAAAGTCTAGTCCAATGTGTTGAGGGTTGATTTGCATTTTCTGATCTAGCTGTTCCCCTCTCTTTGGTTTATAAAAGACTCATTGTCTTTTGAAAACAAGAGAATTAAAAAAAGGGTTCGTGGTTAAAAATTCCAGCATGTCTCTTTATATATAAAGTTTTATACATTAAATATTTCTACTATAGTTATCATGTAATTTATGTCTCTCTGGAAAAATAACATCAGTCATTGCTGTGGCTGCCCTGTGTTTATAGTCTCAGACTGTGAGACCACTAGCCAGGTGCAAAGACAATGGCTGTCTATTAATTTCTCTGCACCATCTGTTACCCTCAGTATACACAAAGCCTGAGGAGAGCCCTGCTATAGTTGCTGCTATGGATTTAATTTTATTTTAATCTGAACTGTTCATTCTGAAATTGTGTATAAGTGTATGTAGGGGTCAGCATGCTTTGTAGCAATGCATACACCAGACTTTAAATCTGTCCAATGTAGCTCATGAAGCTATTTTTGCAAATGTCCACTGTATTAGACTCACAGGAGGTGTGGGTTATTACATAGTTGCAGGTATGTTTTGGTGAAGCAAGCTAATATAATGTGTTGGGCTATTAGTTGTTTGTGCTCTAGGATGCCTGACTTAAGTCAATTGGTGTCAATTCAGTGCCCAAAAGAAACAGGTCCATACCAAAAAAACAAACAAACCAGTCTTCAGATAGGTGTCAGCCAGCCCTACAAATTTGTCTGCATGCATGGGTGACTGGTGCCACCTTAGTCTGGGGGAGCACGTGCCCTCCCTGCAACCAGTCCCACTGATGGGGGGTTGTCCCCCCGCAGCCAGTCTTGCTGCCCAGAGGGACCCATTGTCTTCATGGACACACCACCAAGTCTGTGGGCAACCCTACTTCACTGGGGCTGCTTACAAGCACAGAGTCTACCTAAACAGAGCTATTTGTAGGGTGACAGCCAGACTTTATCATAACTAGCTGATTGTACTCAGTATGCACCCAAACTGAAACAGAAGAGGATAAGTAAAAAAAAGTGTATGCATTGACAATGCTGGCAAACATAGGCGATGCATGTTTCCTGAGGCTGGGGGGGCACAGCAACTGCCCGCAGGTGGCAACACAGGTGTCAGCGGAGATGGCAGGCTGAGCGGGGACCGTCTGCAGGTGGCCGTGGTGGTGGCGGTGGCGAGGGGAGGCCTGCAGCTGATCACTGACTTGAGCTGGGGGGTTTCCCCTGTGGCCGGACACCAAGCCCAGAAGTGTCAGCAGCGTTCCTGGAAGTGCCAGTGGCACTTTTCAGGAGGAGCACCAGCTCTCTGCCTGCCCCCCCGCCTGTCACCTAAAATGAGAGTGCTTGCTCTCAGGTGGGGCACCAGCACTCTCAGGGGGTACATGTGCACCCTCATGCAGCCCCTACACATTGGCTATTCTGGAAAAGGTAATAGCTTTTAGGCAGCTGGCACAATGGTTGGAACAAGAGCTTTTAGTCTTGTGCTTTTATGAGAACCAAATTCACTTGGTTTTTATTTAAAAAAACCAATAGGTGGGGAAATAAACCTGTGAACTCCTGGTTTTGATTACAGGTTCTGCCCTTCACTGAAATATCATTTTAATGAATAATAATAAAAAATAAGACCTTACAGTGAATCAAAAATTTGCGAACAGGAGAGGAAGTTAATTACGTTGGGGAAAAATTAGTCATACAAAATAAAAAAATGAAAACAAAGTGGGAAAATATTTTATTAGACCTCCTTATCCTTACCTATGTCATTCACTGGTCTCCAGTATCTTTTCTATCTTCTTACTGTAAACATTCTGCATTACTGTTAAAGGGAGATATAATTTGTTGTCTTGAGATTACACTGTTCACATCTAATTTACATCAATAATGATGTAACCACTCCTCTGTTTCTCATCCTCAACTCACAGTATTATGTTATCAGTCACAATTCCCAGCTTGATAACATATTTCTCCAAAAGGAATTTGTTTGCTTCCCTCCAACTGATAGAATGAACTTACAAGTACTCTGAACTTCCTTCCTCAAACAGTCTAACTGGAGTCAGTGCCAATGGTAGCTTTGTTGTTTTGTATTTTCCCAGCTTTATTTATTCCAGCATCTGTCATTTTCTGTATGAACGGAGGCCTCCACAGTAAAGTGTGTTCTTCTTTCATCCTACCAGTTAGCAAGGGAAAGATAAATAATATGCTTTTTAACATAGTAATAAAAGCCCAAATAAATGGAACTTCAGACCCTTGGGAGATGACTCAAACTTTACTTCCAATTGTTCCCTTCTTAGTGACTCTCAAATACTTGCATATGATCAATGCTCAGTAAATGCTGAGAAATAGAGATGGAAGACTAATAGGAAAGAAGAATTAGCTACTGTCTACACAGTAAACCTACTGTGCTTGGCAGTGATGCCTTCAAGCTACTGTGATGCTCTGGATAGTCTGCATCCTAAACTGGCAGCAATGTAGCTAAATGCAGGTTAAATGGAACTACTAAGTGACAGGACAGTTAGCTCAGCTCTGAACTAATTAGCTCATCCACAGTGCTATATGGACTTGGTTACACTGCTTCCTCTTCAGGAGGCAGCCTACATGGATCGATAGATAGATATGGAGACATGGAGAGATGGCTTCAGTTACCCTGTCTCAGTTTCCCCATCTGTAAAGTGGGGACAATGGAAATGACATCTTTGTTAATGCCATCTGAAATATACTGAGGGAAACTGCTGTGTAAGAATTAAGCATTATGATAATAATCAATAATAATATTCATTGGCAGAGCAGCTTCCACAAGCCTCAGTGTGTTATACAATTATAAGCTATAGATATAGGAATTAATCTTAACTAGAGGCAGATGAAAACAGGATTTCCAGCTCCTGGGGAAATATGGGTGGGAAAGGAGGAAGAGTTGAAGTTTTGGTCCCCAAATTACTGAATTTCCTGTGAACTGGAGATGCCAAGTTCATTTCAGAAATGTTGCTACAGGGTGCTTCCAATTGTAGCACTTTTACTCAGTAGTTTCTGGGGTCTGTAGCTTCTTTTAAAGTTGGGTGAAGAGCCAAGAGCTAGGACTAAATTAAAAGCTACACCTACCAGCATTTTTCAAACTCTAATCTCCACATCAGCAAGCCTGGAAGCCCTGGTGTGGCAGGTTGTCCTGGAACTGCAAATACTGAAAGCACCATACTCCTTGGAGGAGCATGCCCCAGAGCTTCATGAGATCTGTAGCCCTGAGTTAGTCCACCAGAACTGCAGGATTCAGACAAAAAAAAAAAAACAACCCAGCAAACACTTCAAATTCCAACAAAACTGCGTGTTTTTTTGGAAAATGTCCAGCCTGCTCTACTTTTACACTACTTATTGAAGAGCAGCGCCTTATAGTGGAACTCAGAAGTAGCTAGACTGAGCTACTTCAGGAAGAAGTACTCCAAGAAGAATTATGACCCCGGAAGTGACAGTTCATTCATGTTCTCCACTTTCTGAGCTGAAGGTCACTAGTCCTCCAGCTCAGCTGGACTGATGCATGGTAGGAGAGAAGGAAGGTGGAATCATGGCTCCAGTAACATTCTTCCTAATGCAATTTTCTGAAGGATGGAGAGTATTAGGATTCTGTCCAGTTCTTTCTTGCTTGTTTTCTCTCTCACCTTCTGTAGCTTTCCCCAGACTCCACAAATCTTCAGAAAATATAATCCAGTGAAGTTCCCCTGCTCATGTATATACACCTTTGTTTTGGGCAGCAACATGCACCTGTATCTGGAATATAGCCTGCTATAGATTCAGCAATCTGACTCCATAAGGAGCGTAATGGTTTTATTTCAACTATCTTAGCTGTAGGGTGGTTGTTACACCCACTTAATATATTATTCTGATTGGAATCTGACCATGATGCTGGAGCAGTTTTTATTTCTTGGACAGAGTATTGTTATGTTTTTATTTTAATCTAACATAAACATGTCACACAGGTTCATTTTCTGGTGTCCTGATAGCATGATTTCAATAAGCTTTTGTTTTACCTAATGGTTCCAGAGTTTTATGATGAGCCTTCCAATACCTGGGGAGGATTCCTGCCTCCACTGAAGTCAGTGGCAAAATTCTCTCCCTGTAGCCAAGATTTCATCCTATTGTCTGTCTTTAAAACCCTGCTCTTGGAGACAAATGATTATATGAGAAGATCAGCTTTGATTTAAGAGTTTATATCTCTCATGGCTTCAGGGAAGCATGACTGACAGTGGGTGAAGTTACACGTTGCATTTAGACCAGAGGTTCCTAACCACCGGGCCACAGCTGAAGGGTTGGGTGCTGGGTCATGGCACAAGTCCCCCGCTTAGACCCCCATCTCTCTGCCTGGGCGAGTGGCTTCTGCCAGCAGCAGTTATGTGCAGGGTTAAAGCTGGGTGGCAGACAACCCCAGGGGGGAGGCAGCCAGCTCCGTGTACCCCATCCTGCTCCCATGCTGGTCCACAGTATAAGAAAGGTTAGGAACCATTGATTTAGACCATACTAAATCTGTGGAATGTTAAGCAGTGTTAAAGTTAGGATGTGCTGTAAGCAGTTGCATATTAAGGGAAGCAGCTGTGTCCAGCATGGTGAGGACTGCTGCCTGTTTAGTGTATGGCTGAATCTCCAAAGCGGCGCCGAATCTTTGGATCTGAATTGGCCAAATTGAATCAGGACAGTGATTCAAATCACCAAATCGAATCACTGTCCCTCCAAATCAGCCGAATCCAAATCCAAAGTGAATACTTGTCGCTTCACACAGTCCTACTACTGGCCCTCTAAGTAAGCTTTGCCTGCTCTAGGCTGAACTGCTAGAACAACTTAATAATCAATAGCTGTCCTCTGGCAGGCACCCTAGCCTTAACATAAAACAAGGGCCACCTGCCCATATAACTATGCCCTTGTCTGCTCCAGGTATCTTTCCCTGTTCCCTGCATTGCAGAATTCCTCATTGAGAGCCACTGTCTGTTCAGAAGTCCTGCTGCTCTGCACATAGCTAGCACAGTTTTTTAGTAATGCTTTAATTCACATTAAAGTGGGCTAATGCACATTAAAGTGCATGTATAGACATGCCCACTGCCTTCTTATGATAGGAGACATGTATACACTGTATTTGCATACTTTTTAACATTTTAAATTCAGATACGCATTGTAATCTCCAGCAACAAATGTTGCACTAGTGGGAGGATGAATTAGGTGACCTGATATGTTCTTTATGTGATCATTTTGATTCTTACAAGCTATCTTGTGAACTCTATCATAGGTAACCAAGGTTCCTACACCTTGATCAGTGTCTTGGACCACCTGTGACAAAAAAGAAACCTGTTATCTGGAATAACATTGGGAAATTCATGGACCCAGAGATTCTAAGCCATATATGACTTAGGGATGAAAGATTGTATGTCTATCTCTAGGGTTTCATGAAATCTGAAATGTTTCTGTTTCCCCATCCCTAGATAGCAGTTGTATGCCAGCAAGACATCTAGCAAGTTTAGATGAATAAAACATTGCTAGATGCTATTCTGTTCCAAAAATAAAACAAATGGAGCATCTAATTCTGTATGGATGGAAAAAATGGATGTTTTCCATTTAATCAAGTTAGTGAGAGCATCCCACATGGATAGTTTACAAGATTCTCTCCTAAAGCAAAAGACATAAATTATACTTTTAGGCAAATCATTAGTTGTTTTTTTTACCTTTGAAATCACAATCTTTCCTCATCCTATTTTTTATTTTTAAAGAATATGTTGCAATTAAATTGGAATTAATTGTCCTGAGATGGCTTGAATAGTACAAGCACCAGCAATTACATACATCCTTATACAAGGCCAACTGAGTATTTCTAGACCTTCTGTAACATTTTTTTCATTATCCCTTGCTACCCAAAGCAACCATCCATAGGTCCGAAACAACTGCATTAGTCATTACTATGCAAGAGGATAACGAGAGCACTGGGGAAATGGCCTTTTGGAACACCCACAAGCTATAGAGAACGCTATATTAGAAGGCAAGCAACTGCCTTTGTGTAGGACAAACAAATGCAGGCTCTCCTCACCTCAGCCTTATGATTCTGGAAAAACTGAATCCATATGCTTTTGATGAGGCTCATGCTTACTTGCTACCATCAGTCCAAATAAGGTAGTCCTGGGGATCACTGCTGCACTGTGTGCTTTCTAATGAACTGTAATCCTTACATACTGTATTTGCTCAAATCCAAGAAGAGAAACTTCCCCCCCCCCATTCAACATGTGGGGGGAAGCCCCTCATCTTAGATTCAAGTGCAAGCATGGGGGTAGGACTGCAAGCTGCTGCTGCTGCAGCTCCAACTGTGCAGCCACTGCCCTCCCTGCCATCTGCCCCTCTTTCTCCCTCCCCGATACCCCACTTACCTTCCCCTTGTAGCTCTGGCTCCACCTGGAGTCCTGCTCTGGTCAAGGCCAGGGAGCATGGGGCATGCTCCAGCCCCTGTCTGGCCATGTAGTGATGGCAGCAGTGCTGGCCTCAGCTCTGCCACCACCACCACAGCCTACATAGCTAGGCTGGAGCTGGACCTGCATGGGGAATGTAAAAGGCAGAGGCATAGAAAGCAGGCAGTGAGGGGTGTGGGGGGGTGGGGGTTGAATTGGAGAGGGAAGGTGGCAAGGGAGAGGTGGTACAGGAGAAAAAAGTGGGGGTCAGGCAAGAGTGGGGGGCAAGTGACAGAGGGGGCCAAGCACAGGGAGGAGGGATGAAAATGAGGAGTGCAGGTGGCAGGGGTTACAGGCATTATGGAGGGCAGGCATGAAATGCACCGGGGTGGGGGGAGGGGGAGGAAGCAGCTGGGGGCAAGTGATGTGGAAGAGAGGTGGCAAGGGGCAGGGACAGGCCACTTGACTCCCCTGTCACTTGCCCCTGCCACTGCTTGCCCCACTGCAGTGGTGAAGAGGGGATGAAATTAAGATGACTCCCCCCAGTAATTAGATTCTACACATGGAAAATTATAACAAATCTATAATTTTTCCTTGTCATCTTGGGTAAATACAGTAGATCAACAGAGGCTAATGCATTATCCAAGCCTCTCTGTCAGGTAGGTAAATACTGTTATCCTTATCTTACCTAGGAGAAAAGTAAGCCAGAAAGGGGTCACAGAGGCAGTCACAGAGCCAGGACTGGAATACATGAATCCCTCTCTCTCAGTCTCATGCTTAGACCATGTTACCTCTCAAGCTTTTGAGCCATTACTCCTTGTGGTCAGATTCACACTGATTCCTCCATAGTGGGAGCAGATGTAAGGACGTTTGTCTTAGTGCTACATGTGACACCCTGGGCAGCACCAGACCCCGAAGTCATGAGCTGATCTGGCTTCTTCCCAGTCATTGAGGGATTTGTAGCTGTTTTCCTACTCTGCATAGCTGCTGGGGAATTTTGATCTCTTTGACAAGCTTTTAGTGCTTGTGTTATAGTTTTGCAAGAAAAAGTATTAGAAACTCCTATAAGAAATCTGAAACTAGCAAAAACATTTTTTTTTTTTTGGATCTTCTAAGTTCAAGGTGTCATGGGCTTCAAACAGAGGCTGTGCTATTGTTAAGGGTAGGTAAATATAAAATTCTCACCCTAATTACGATAACATATTCAGCCTATGCGATCCTGAAAGACTCACTGCTCGTAGGCCTCAAGTCTTGAAGTAAATGAGCAAGTATCACTTGGTGGACACAGACTTTCCATTCCACCTTACAGCAAAAGAAGAAAGAACATGTGAAAAATAAATATTTAACAGAGCAGAGAAAATAACCTGTTCACCTAGCTCTAGCTTTCCCCTAGAGTTACTCTCTTCATATATCAGCAGTTCTCTCTTCTGACTTTCAAAAAACTCATCAGATTCTGGTCATTTTCCATCTGCAAACAGCCAGTGCTAAAGTCCAGTTGACTTTTTGTGGAGGGGCTCAATTTTTCCAGCAGACCTGGCTCCCAAAAATGTGATTATGACATAAAAAAGGAGGCCAAATTATTCCTTCAGCTGCTCCCATGCAGTCTGGTTGGCATTAATGGTGTGGCAGTGATTGAGGCTGAGAGAGCACAATTTAGTTCTAACTTACTGGACTGATGCGGAGGCACACATTTCTGAGAGACTTCTGGTTCAGCACTTCTGGGTTGCTGGGATGGAACCAAGGCCTGGTTCTCTATGAAAGTTGCTAGCTCAGCAGTCGTAGTTTGCTGAACTAGTGTCAGGAGAGCCATAGTTTCCTGATCTGATGTCAATACCTCAGGGAGATTACTACATTAGTATGCTGGGCTGAATATAAATCAGGATACAGAAGCCTTTTTGAAGTCTATGGCTGATTAAAATCAATATGAGAAGGGGAGCTACCAGGATTGATGATTATATGCCTTCATGGCCATTCCAGTCACATGGTAAAATGAAACTCCATTATCTTGTAGTATGGGACATGACAGAAGGAAGGTGATAAAGACAGGAATTAAATGCAGCTGAAGGGATTTCATTTCCCCAAGAAAGCCCCTGGGCAATCAAACAAAACGTGAGAAAAGTGTGTTTGTGTGTACAGGGTGTGAAATTATAAAGAACAGTCCTTTAACTTCCAGCCAGCAGCCAGGAGGGAAAAGAGATGTGACTTAGTCATTCTGTTTTCTTCTAAGGCAGGGCTGTCCAACCTCTTAACAGCTGAGGGTCACATGCGCCATAGGTTTCATTAGTGTGGGCTGTATCCCACACAAGTGGGAGCAGGAACTGAAAGCCAGAGGAGGGAAGGGGAGCCCAGAGCCCCCAGCTGCTGCTGCAGCTGGAGCAATGGGGGGAGCTGTGACTGGGTGGGAGCCCTGGGGCCACGAGTTAAACCCTTGCAGTTCACATGCAGTCCACAGGCCTCCAATTAAACAGCTCTGCTCTTAGCTTTGCCAAGGTAAGGGAAGGAACTGGTGGAGACAGAAGACAGTGGTGTAACTAAGGGGAGGGGGACACGTGGGGGACCAGCCCCAGGTGTTGATTTAGGGGCAGCTCAAAAGTATCAGCCTCTGCTGCTGCTGTTCCAGCCACCATGCCAATACTCCAGTTGCAGCCATTGCGCCCTGCATTGCTGCTGCCCATGGTGCAGAACTGCTCAGTTACACCTCTGGTAGAAGACTCTGGCTCTTTCCC
>NW_005841963.1:2460041-2476849 GCF_000455745.1 Alligator sinensis
GGAGGGCAGGGACAGAGCATCTTCAGCAAAAGAGAAGACAAGTGGGCACATGGCTCTAAGGCAGTTTTTCTTTTCCAATTGGGCTTTCTACATGTCACCATATGGTGCTGTTGCTACAGTACTCCAAAAGGAAGTACTAAAGCACAGCATAGTAACTGCCCCTTCTGTGCCATGCCCTTGGTGTATGGTTAGATTTTGCCACTACGTCGCCATTTTGCACTACGGCGCACTATAACAGGGAAAGCATGCCACTACAGCGACATAGCTACTGATTACATATAGGCCCATGTAATCACTACATTGCTGTATTATGCCATATGGTGATGTAGCGAGTTGCTATATCACCATAGGGTGACATGCAGATGCGCCCATTAGGTGCAAATGCTTGCACACTTATTGGTATCTGAGACTTGGAGCCCCATTTACTCTGCTCCCCACAGAGCTAAGAACTCACATTGATCCAACTTCATGCTCTCCTTCTTCAGGCTTTCCTCCATCACCTCAAGTATTTGCAGCAGACTTTTGAAGTTTGACAAGTACAGACATCAGAAAAATGCTTTTTCTCTGCCTCATCCTCATTTCACAGGCCAATAAAGAGGAAGAAGAATGGGCAGCTTTGCAGGATCTACTTTGATCCCTGAATGTTCAATAGCTTTCAATTTATCTTGTATTGTAGCTGGACAAACTCCTAGTCTTTATAAGAGATACTATATGCTGATTTGACCCTTCCACACTGCACACTGAAGAACAAAGAAGAACATGTAGTAAAGAGCAGAGACAGTGTATAGCACAGAAGGGCATAAAATAGTGCAGGCTGTATGTAAGAATTTTAGCCAAGAAAATCCAACTAGCACTGGCTTTTATTTTTTCTTTTTGCCAATGTTGTTAGTGTAGAGAGTCAGTGTATATAACAAAATTGTACTGCCACAGACTTTATAGCATACTCACCTACATGACAGAGTAAAAGCACTGACATTATTTTCTCTGTTTTAATGTACAAAATAACAACATATATTTTTAGCTTTCATCAAAAACATCTCTCTCATGCCCAGGATCTAAATGTAAATCTTAGCCAAATGCAGGAGTTTTAAGCGTATCAATTATGTGTCTCTTTCTACACAGTATAGTAGCTTGATTTAAAATTGTTGAAGAGCATCAGGACTTTGAGAGAAACGTACTAGGTGGAGGTTTTCAGTTTGGAGCACGCTATACAAATAACATTACTTACAGCAGAGTATAGTGATTTGAAACAGTCAAATCTAGACATGGACAAGACTACAAAAAATCCTAAAAAATTCATTCTTCAAAAATTCAAACCTATTTGAGAGTACTATGTCCAGTCCTGTAGCTCTGATGGAGACATCTGTGGTAATTCTGATCTCATGGAAGCTACAGAATTTTGATCCTGGAAAATCTTTCTATTAAACTCATTTTTGATATGCATATATCTAGAAACAGGGCCTATTTTTCATCCGTTTGCAATTGTGCAAAGTTTATGTAAAATACTCTTTCTGGTTTGGTAGTAATCTTATATAACTCTGTACATGTGTAAGGGACTCAGCAAGGTGCAAAGCAGAGGAGATTCAAGGATCTTTCCTGGAGAGGAAGAGGAATGTGAGTGATAATTCACTTCCCTTCTAAAGCTTACCAGATCACAGGAAGTGGACAGTGATAGCAAAATAAATAATTCCCACAAAGCAATGGAAATGGAAAAAAAAATGGGAGGGAGAAAGACAGGCATTATAGCCAAGGGGCCATGTTATATGTGAGGCTCTCTGGAGCTGTCTGTACAAGTCAGTCTTGATGGGGAAAATAACCATTTAGCACTCGAATAAAAGCTGCCAGAAAAGAAAAACAAGAACATAGGTTTGAGAAACTGAAACTGAACATCTGACTCTTAGGTCACACGTGTATAAAGATTTTGCTTTGCATTTCTCGCCAATACACTTCCAGGCATACATCTCCCCACCGATATTAGTAACATTGGCAACTCTAAGGGTTACCCCAATGATGGTATATTTACCATGCTATCATCTCACCCTGCTCAAAACCAACCTATCTGAGAGAATGGAAGAACATGTTTTATACATTATTTCTGCTAGAACAAAATAGTAAGCTACTGCTAGGAAATTAAGCAGCAGCTCACTGTAATCAAAGTGAAAAAAGGACAGTTGGCCAGTAACAGTTTCTCTCTCTAAAGGCTAAATTAACTTGGCCATTCCACTTTCTCCCAATAGCCACTGCTTCAGGTACAGAGTTAAAAACAGCAGTAACAGAAGAACCAAAGTTGTCCTGTTTCTGAAGACCTTTTCCATGACTGCTGGAAGGTCAAGGGTCCATCCCAAACCTAAAATAGCCATTAGGCTACCGTGATTAAGGCATACCAGTTTCTGTAAACAACAGCTCAGCATGGAAAGATATAGCTAACATCACATCTAGGCATCTTTAACAACCCAGCCGAATGAACAGATACTCTATTACAGCTGGGTCAGCTGGGGGTGGCCTTCAGTGAGAGTCCATGACTTCCACAACTGGATTTGGCAGGATTCTCTGCTACCACACACACTCCTTTTACCTGTATGAAGGCTAGTTTATTTGAGAGATCTAGCTGGTATCATAGGTAGAGATGGTGATAATTTCTATATTTAGGCTGAGAGATACACAAAGCTCTTGGATCAGAGGCAATATCTTTTATTAGACCACCTAAATAGTAGCAAAAAAATCCTTTCCTTGCAAGCTTCCGGGCACACACACCCTTCTTCAGACTGAAGAGAAATCAAAAGTTGTAAAAGTCCTTTTAGGTTGAAAATAAACTTCAGGGGAGATAGAAGCTAGAAGTGTATTCCTCTGGGTCTGGGAGTCCTTTTCTGAGTGTTGCTCTGTGATGTGCAGATTAGGCTGTCTTTGTCCCTGGAGGTGTCCAATGTCAGAGGCAGCCAGGGAGGTTAAACATCCTTCTTGTTTAGCAATGAAGTTTATATTTAGATTGAACAATTTTTGTTATCATAAAAGATTCTTGGATCTTTTTGAGAAGCTCCATCACATATTGCATCTACAGCAAGCCCTTAAAATTGGAAAGGAAAAAAACATGGGCATCAAAAAATGCCCTCTCTGCCCCAGTGAAATTCTATTTAGGTTTGAATGAGAGATGCATTTCTGAAGATTGCCATTTTCCTTCTGCTATTTATATTGTCAGCAAAAAAATATGTGAGTTTTGCCAAAATAATTAACTATAAGTAATCTAAATTTCCTGTCCCACACTATTGCCAAAGTAGCAGCAGCGTACACAGTACTATTGGTTATACCCTAGCAAACAACCTCTCTAAAAGACAGAAGGGGATTTGGGTCTCTTCTAACAACTCCCTGACCCTGGCAATCTGAGTGGTCCATCTCTCTCAGGGCACCAAATGGGGAAATCGTTTCTACCAGCTTCTGGGATGGGAGAAGAGTGAGTCATGCTGGGTTCTCCACAGGTCTCCCAACTCAACGTTTGGCTCCAATATCCTATTTCTGTTCTGAGTTCCCAGCTCACAGTCTTCTCCTGGTGTCATCTCTGATATTCTAGTAGTAGTCTGTATTGTCTTGCTGAAGGTTAGAATCAGATTACTGATGCCTCCTGGGTGGATTGTTATATTCGCATATAGCAGATTTTCTTTTTTACCTTTTTTCTTTAAAAATTAGGAAATTTTATTTTTTAAAAGCTATAAAGAACATGGTTTAGGTTGTAAAGTCAAGTACTATGTAGGTAAGGTGCATCTCCACCTTGCCTTCTGACTCATTATATGGACAGAAAATGTCAGATTTCATGTTGCCCATGTAACTCAAGCTGTGCACATGTATTTTTAAATAGAGAGTTTTGAATTCATGGCCACATACTATTTTTTCACTGGACCATTCTCTTACTCACTAGACAGGATGTGCAATGCTAAAGGAATTAATAAGACTTGTACAAGGGATGAGCCTTTGTAGAATCCCTGCCTTTTTTTTCTAGAAGAGGCAGCAGCATAATCTGGGCTAGGACAGCACGGCACATGCTGAGGGCACTGCCTAAGCAAAGGGACACCAGAAGGATGGGGGCACTGCACTCCAGAGCTACAGCCTGCCACACCGCTGCCTGCCTTGTTCTGCCTGTACTCAAAGCAGCCCGCACAGGCAGTGTGTGTCACAGAGCACAAGGCTTTCTGGAAATCATAGTATCATATAGCACCAGTGGAATTCACTGCTTTGGGATGCAAATTGATCCTATTTTTTTACACTGAAATCCTATTTTTTTGCCTTCTGGACGCAGGCTTCGGCAACAAAAAAATGAGTTGAAAGCTTCTCCCCAGCAAACTACCACCAGTGTAGAGAACTACAATTCCCAGAATGCCTTGCACTCCATGACACTGCAGAGCTCTCTGTTTGCTGCTGTTCCTGAACCTAAAGGCCAGAGGAGAGGAACTGAGAGAGTCCTGCCAGGCACATTTTTTCCACACCACACCTCTAAGTAAACTCATTTGCCTTCCATGCTCCCAGGCTGGATCCACATCATAGAGCTCCTCATAGGCCTGATCCAGACTGCAAACAGTTTCTCAGGCTAGATTCAAACCCAAAACCAGCAGCAGAGCAAGCAGCGGTGGGGGCAAACAAGTGACATCAGGAAGCTGTGCTGGTAAATGCAGCTATTACTCGCCTCACCACCACCAAAATCTGTCCCTAACTTGGCTCCATACCATGGATTTCACCAGCGGGCCCTACCCTCAGCTGCCCTTCCCCCAAATTCCCAGCCCCTCTAGGAGCCCCATGGGCTGGACAACACCATTTCACAGGCCAGATCTAGTCCACAGGCTGCATCTTTGACACCTCTGCTCTGAAAGATGAAAAGTGTACTTCAAACGAGCAAGGGGATGACAAGAAGAGAGAAGGTGAGGGTAAGGCAATGGATTACCACACAGAAGTCATTTTTATCCCTGCCACAGATTTCCTGTGTATGGTGATCACCTTGTAATGGGTTCTGCTAATTCTGTTAGATTCAGACTGCAAGTGTGATCTTTAACAGCAAAAGAATAGGCAGCAAGTCAGTGTTTACTGGGGCTGAAATTGGTGAGTCTGTCAGCTGAGAAAGAACAGAAAAGGAAGGAGTTCAGTAAAAAGAGAGAAGAAATGCAGGAGTTTTAAGAGTATCAATTATGTGCGTCTTTCTACACAGTGTAGAATGTAGTTAATGGCACAACACCTGGTAGGTTTATATGATCATTCAGGCAGTAACCATATGAATCATTCTAGACTTTTTTTTTAAGTTCTACTATAATGTGTGAAAAACCTAACTCTTCTGAAAGTCTAGTAAATATATTTAAAAAGGTAAATAGTACTTACCCAGGTTTTTCTTTCCATAGCTGGAGGTAAATGAAATGGTTTCAATTTGAAGATGAGTCAAGTAGTTATAGTGTATTAAACGAAACAACCTGAATACTGGAAATCTTCCCTCGTGCTGGCTTTTTTTTAGACCCTACTTTAGTATTTGATAGGAGGGAAAACATGTATTTCAGTAGAAAAATGTACTTAGCAAGCTAGTAAAATGGTATTTAATAATATTATTTAATATTTGTATTGCAGCACTATTAGAGCAAGGACTGAGGAAAAGTGGCCCCACTCTAAAATAAAAGAGGGTTTACCCCTCAGAAATACACGTCTGTTGATCCATTGTTACTGTTTCATCAGTACACTCCTAACCTACATGAATGAATGAAATGCTATATTTACTCACCTACCATACTCACCTTTCTCCCAAAAATTAGCCTTCCAAAATGGGGGTACATGTCTTAAGAAGGGAATCTAATTTTATGCCCAGAATAGAAGCATGGGATTTGATATACGATGGCTGCTGCTTCTTTTTCTTCTCTTCCTTCTAGCAGCTACATGGAGGGAAAGGTGGAATCCAGTAGGGGCAGATCCAGGAGGGCTGCAGTGGTGCAGTTGCACCCTGCTTTGATTCCTACTCCACTCAAAATTTAAAATAAATTGTGCCAGCAGCAGCAGTGGTTCCTCTATTCAGGCAGTCCTGAAGGAGTCAGTTGACTTCATGGCTCAGTATAATCTACCTGACTTCTGATAATTGTTCTTCACTCCGCAAGTATTAACGACCCTCTTGTTTTTCAAGGTCTTGATTTCATAGTTTCATAGTTGCTAGGGTCAGAAGGGACCTGAACAGATCATCAACTCCGCCACCCTGCCCTGGGCAGGAATGAGTGCGGAGTCATAATACCCCAGTCAGATATCTATCCAACCTCCTCTTGAAGACCCCCAAGGTAGGGGAGAGCACCACCCTCCCTTGAGAGCCCATTGCAGAGCCTGGCAGCCCTAACTGTAAAAAAAATGCCTCCTGATATCAAGCCTGAACCTATTCTCAATCAATTTGTGGCCGTTATTCCTTTTTATCCCAGGTGGTGCCCCGGGGAACAGAGCCTCACCTATTTTCTGCTGGTCCCCCGGGTGAGTTTATAGACAGCTACCAGCTCCCCTCTCAGTTTTGTCTTGTGGAGGCTGAATAGATTCAGGCCCTTTAGTCTATCTTCATAGGGCCTGGCCCGCTGCCCCCTGACCATGCGAGTGGCCCTCCTCTGGACCCTCTCAAAGTTAGCCACATCCCTCTTGAAGTGCGGTGCCCAGAAATAGACGCAGTACTCCAACTGTGGCCTGACCAGTGCCGCATAGAGGGGAAGGATCACCTCCCTGGACCTGCTTGTGATGCACTGTAAATGCACGACAAGGTGCAGTTAACCTTACTGACCGCTTCCTCACATTAGCATCTCATGTCCATCTTGGAGTCAACAATGACTCCAAGATCTCTTTCAGCCACTGTGTTGTTGAGAAGGGTGTTCCCCAGCCTATAGGTGTGTTGCAGGTTCCTTCTCCCTAGATGCAGCACCTTGCACTTGTCTGCATTGAATTCCATTCTATTCTCATCCGCCCACCTCTGTAACCTGTCTAGATCTAGTAGGATTCTAGATCTAGACAGCAGGTGGATTCTAGTAGGATTCTAGATCTAGACTTCTCCCCATATCTTTGTGTCATCAGTGAATTTGGACAGCGTGCTTTCCACACTCACCTCCAAGTCGCTGATAAAAATGTTGAATAGCACAGGCCCGAGGACTGAGCCCTGGGGAATTCTACTGCGCACATCCCTCCAGGTCGAAAACGACCTGTCCACCACCACTCTCTGGGTGTGACCATCAAGCCAATTTGCCACCCATCTGACTGTGTAGGCATCGATTTCCCACTAAGCAAGCTACCCTTTCTTCAGCAATTTGGCTGTTATCTACTCTTGGTGTCTCTTTTTCCTATTTCACAGTCCCAAGACTTTTATCTTTTTTTAAAATCTCAAATCCGTCCATGCAGCCCAGTCTTCAGCAATAGCTACAGTTTCAGCTTTTGGCTGAGCAGCCAAGAACAGCTGACATTTCAGTTGTGAACAGGTTAAAACAATAGCTTTGGTTTGAACAGAAAAGGGAGAGCGAGCTGAAGATTGCCTGTATGTGGCAATCTATGTGTCTGCTATCTATGTGGCCATAACTCTGGGGGAAAAAATTCTTCATTCTGCCTTCCCAAAAACAAGATGCGTCTCATATTTTGGGGTGTGTGGTGTGAGGAAAAATGGTAAGAGGTAATTACTGCAGTTCAGCTTCCACTTATTGTAAAATAAAGTGTTCAAAATATTTACAATGGATTAAGCTGAGCTGGGGTGAAGTTTACCTTCTTTTTCAGTTAGTGTAATTGTTTTGTCTGTCGTGTCTGTCCAAAGATCCCAAACAAGATTAAGTCCCTGTTGTACTAGTTATATTGTTCAGTCACATTCAAAGGCAGTTTCAAGTGTGAAGAGTTTCTGATCCTAATTATTAACACAGCACTGAAAACCACATAGATGGACGTCTGTGATTGCATAGAGCTCTGTTGTTTCTACAAAGGTTGCAGGGCCACAATCCTGCATAACCTAGGACCTGGGCTACATGGAAATATTTTACCCATTATACTTATGTAATCCCATTTGTACTCTTCACCCACAATACACTTTTTTTGTTTCATATCTTGTTTTGTTTCAGTTTATCTAAAATTTCTATTCATTCAAGTGACATAATAACTAAGAAAAAACTCTTCTTATACCAAAATCAGAATGCCTCTCCAAAGCATTCTACTGGTATAAATATATACCTTTACATTCAAACCTTAGTTTTAAAGCAACAGGGAATTGCTTTAAAAATAGCTTTAAAAAACTGAGAGCAGAACAAACTTCCAACCAATGATGGGGCTAGGCTGCTGTGCTGGGGTCAGAACAAATGGGTTCCCATTCTAGGGCCTAGAACAGGGCAGAAGGGTCTTGTTTTGTTTTTTGTTTGCTTGCTGCTCAAAGGCTGCTTTAGTTGGGAGGACCGGCTGAGGAGCTCCTCAGGGAGCAAAACCTGCCTGTGGAAATCCACAGGCTAGACAACCTGCATACAGACCACATTTTTTTTTTTCATTTTAAAAATCATACAGGTTTCCCTTGCTTTATGTGGGTTCTGTATATGCGAATTTGCTCTTAGCAATGACCCTTTTTATACCCAAAATTCATTATATGCAAGGTAAATTCACTCATGCAATCAGCATAGGCATGCTCCCTGCTCTCCCAATCAGGTATGTCTGTGGGGAGAGGGAGAAGGGCCACAGGGTCAGGGCCCCATTCATCCCAGCCCCTGCTGCAGCTGCTCTGGGAGTGACCACTGCAAGCTACCTGCACCTGCTGGGCTGCACTGCATCCCGAACCCCGCCAGGGCTCCGCTTGTCCCTACTCACCCCAGCCCCTGGGCTGCACCATGCTGTGGTGCTGGCAGCTGGCGTCGGCTGCTACTAGGGCTGCTGCAGCAGAGTCTGGGGTGAATGGGGACAAGCGGAGCCCCAGGGGGTTCAGGGCGCATCACAGCCCAGCAGCTGCAGGCAACTGGCATTGGCCGTTCTCAGAGCAGCTGCAGCAGGGGCTGGGGTGAGTGCAGAAAAGCTGCGCCATACCCTGTGCCCCCCAGAGGGCTGAGAGGCTGCAGCAGGCTTTTCCTGGGGGGCATGTGCCCCCGGATCTGCGTGCAGGATGAGCCGCAACCCCTGCCTCATACCCACTGACAGTTCCCCCTGCTTTACTCCCTGCTGCATCCCCGGGAGTGGCTGACACCACCTACCTGCCGTCACTGGGAATGTATCCCTATTTGTTACCTTATAAATTGGGTTCCCTTTATGCAAATTCGATTTATGCACAGTTTTCTGGGAATGCATGCACTGCATAGTGATGGAAACCTGTAAAATTAAGTCAATCTTAAGATATTTTTTCAGCTTGACTCATGAAGCGGGGGGTGTGTGTGCGCGCGCGCGTGCGTGCACACACGTGCATGTGTGTGACGGAGAGAGAGAGTAAGGAATGGTGAACAAGAGAATATCATTGCCATTTTAAAAACTGTTATAAATAAATTAACTAAGTTCCAAGTGTCCTCAATCCATCATTAATTTCCCTCAAGCCATCATTAATTGGCTAAGATTATTACCATCACCCATAACTAACAAGGCAAAAATGATTAGCTTTGTTTCTTAAATTTTAAGTGACTGTGTCATAAGACTTGACAGAAACATGCAGCTTCCAGGATAGGACTTCAGAAATAATTTTTTGAAGGCTCAGTCTAAACGAGGTTTCTTTCTACGTGATCAAGAAAGAAAACAACAGAAGGTTAACCTCCTTTTTCTTGTCTGCATTATTAATAAGACCTCTGACGATAAAACAATATAATTGACTTGTTACTGTTTATAATGTTTACTGTCTACTCTTCACTCTTTTTGTAATTGCTTTTATTTTAATTTCTAAATTAAAGTAAAAGCAATTACATTAATTTCTAATCTTGAGATCTGTTTCCCCCCTGTCTTTCATGCACTAGCATAATTTGGAAATGCCTAGTTTGTAAACACTAAGGTTAAATGTTTAAATCCAAATTAGAAATTTACTCTTGTTGAATCTTTAAAAATGTACTGAAAACATATTAAGTTTTGAAAAATGTACTGAACACATTTTGAATAAATACGTATTGAATAAACATTTGGCCCCTTCAAAGTCAATGGGACTGTGACACTGTATTGTCACTTACATATTTTAATAATCCATTTTTCTAACTGAACTACCATTATAAATTTTAAACTATTTTTTTTCCAAGCTGTGCAAAACTCTCTTACTACCTTACCTTATATTACCTTTCCTTATTACCTAAGCAAAGGTAAAAGAACTTTATAACGGCACATAGCTATTAATGGGGTCCCAAATGATTAAAACTTAATGCCTCTTTTCATGACAATGGAGTGAATTCAGAGAGTGTTTAACAAGCAGCAAAATGCTATTTTGCAAACTTCCAATATGTTATGTATAATAAAACATTTCTCAGCAGTTCCACCACTTTTTTGGCGACTGATTATTTATCTCAATAGATACAATTATAAACAAGTGTGTGGGGGGTGGGTCTTGTTCTAATTGTGAGATTAAACAAGGCATTGGCTGGTGGGACTCCCGAGTTCATTTCCAAACTCTGCCTTTTTTTTTTTATTTGAGCAAATCCTTTAACAGCTGTGTCTCAATTTATGCATCTGATAACAAGGGAATATGTACCTACCTCCCAGAAGCAAGAGCACCGTAACTTTTATAAAAGGTTGCATGTCTACCTACTTAGTATTTTCTGCATATCAAGTTCCATAGGAGGTAGGCCTACTCCTTCAAGGAGCTGAACTTCTTAAGGTGTGGAATGGCAACAACTCCACTGCTTTCAAAACATTGTCTTTCCAAGCCAAATCAATTTTCCAAGACAAAAAGTTATAATGGAGCATGAAACACAGGGCCTTACAAAAGGAGCTGCCCCTCCATATTACAAATGGAAATACTTTGTATTTATATAGCATCTTTCACCCACGATTCACAAAAAACCCCAACTTGAAAGGGACTGTCTCTAAGCACAATGTGGCTTTCAAAGAACTGCTAAATGCTATTCTGTTAGAAGTTCCTCTTTATGCAGTTATAATTAAATGGGCAGTCTTCCTTTGGAAAGAAATTTTCATATTAGGCTCTCCCTGGTGGAAAAATAAATGTGGCCGATCAAAAAACACCACCATCTGCCTATAACAAAAATAAAGCCATCCAGGGCCTTCTGAAGTTGTATGTAGAATTTCTGTTTGTGTGTGTGTGCAAGTTCATAATAAGCTGATGTGTTTCTCTGTTTATATGCATGTATATACATACATAAATATACATGCATGCATACACATACAGGACACAATTCCATGATGTGTCTCAGGAGAAACAAGAGTGGCAAGGGCAATAAGACTTATGCCATGTAGATCCTGGATGACTGCACAGCCCCTGCAGTAAAGAAAAACGTCTTCAAAAGATAAGGGTAATGGGTACAATACTTCTGTATTGAAAAAATGCAATATTGGTAAACACCAAGGTTCATATTTCAGCTTTTCACAGAAAGGAAGTTTGATATGGATTTGATCTGACAGGATATTAGAATGTGCTTGTAGATCAAGATATCCTTTCCTCAGGTATAAACCTGATATTTAACCTCTCAGAACATCTCAAGTACTTTGATAGAGGTAAGTATAATCCATGATGACATCTCTGCTACATTGTGAGATAACAGTCCCTCAGGAACTATCTAGTCCCTCGGACGACTAGCTCTAGTTGCTTAAATATTAATTTAGACTCTATTTGGTTTGCAAGCTTGCACTCAAATAGACTAAAACAAACAGAATTGTCAAAAGTAATTCATAGGAACAATTCTCCAAAGGTAGCTTTAAAAAAATGTCATTGAAGTTTATTGGATTTCTAAAATCAATGATTATACAATTATTCAAGGCTGATATTGTGTTTGATATTAAGTAAGTCTTGGAAACACTGACTCTTTGAAACATCCCAAAATAGAAATCCTGGAAACTTTTGCCTTGAAAATGAATTCTTCAACAGATCTAAGCTAGGATGTAGGTTAGATCGTTGACCAAAGGCAGAAATACACTCTCACCGTAACCTGTAGAAACAACAAATTTGACCTATGTAATGCCAGTTGCTTATTTTTGGGTGGTTTTTGGGTCTTCTCCATTTATGGTATAAGTGATATATCCTTTAGCAAACCCCAACAGGACTGCCTAATACAGATTTGATGGACAAGCTTTGGACTGACTAGGTCAAAGAGCAGGGAACCAGAGAGGTCTTAGTACACACCACCTTTCCCTCAACACAGAACATTTTGTTCAATTGCTTTGTGAGGTGTTAATGTCTGAAAAGACTTCCCCCTGGACAAATTATGTCATGTTGGCTACTGTATTAAAAGGGATTCAGGCCTTGGAAACATTACAAGGGCCATCATATTCATATTCTTTGACCTAGCCAAACCACCCATGCATAAATTTGTTGCAAATGACTGTCAACACTGATAACAAATCTTCTGGTACTGGATCACCTTGTTTTACTCCCTTTTTTCATTTACTTCTTCCTACGGCATTTGTCTTTCCCTTGTGTGAGAACTGTCTTGAAACTCTATGCTAAAAAATGTTGATTTTTATTACTCCAGTGGAAACTCATTTTTAAATATCTTGACACTACCACTTTTGCCCCCACTGTTGACTTTTATTGAGTGATTATTAAAGGTGAAAACTCAGTTCAGAACCTAAGACCACACCTCTTCAAGGACAGAGTCTCAATGTGACACAAAACCAGGGTCCTTCTGAGCTTGCTTTAGCCTCACATATGTTCACCTCTTGGCTACCCAGTAGCTAATCTTCAAAGGGGGGGTGGGAGTGCTCTTAATCTTGCCTAGCCCACAGTGTCATGGTTAGAGATCTTAGCTTGGAAAAAGTCAGTTTAAATCCCATTGGAGGGGCAGAGGATCCTAGGGTCTGGGTCTTCAGCTCTTTGCAGGGGGGTGTTATAAACTAGGGACCTATTTAATTCACAGTTTTGCAGAAATCATGAAATCCAGGATTGTGTGCAAAATCAACACAAATAAATAAATAAGTACTGGCTCCCCAGTGGGAACTGTAGTCCTCACTGTTAGGAGAGGAAAGCCCCAGCTGGTGGGGCGGCACAAAGGGTATCAGACAAGATACTGCCTGCCCCCTTGACCTCCCCCCAACCAGGCATCTCAGCCAATCAGTGCCAAGAGACAGGGCCACACAAAGAGCAGCCAGCAATCAAGATGACAGCTGCCCCCTCATCCCTTTCCTGCCTGGGGCCTCTCCACCAATAAGTACCAGGGAGCCAGGCCTTTCCACCAATCTGCACCTAGGGGTGAGGCCGCCACAAAATGACTGTGGAATTGGAACTTTATGCCACAATCAACCCACAAAAATTAGTAAATCCCCCCACAATTTAGGTAGACTCATAGTTATAACTATGGAGCTAAAAGGTAGGAAGGTTTCTTCCTCCCCTACCTCCATCCAACAGTCACTAGTCATGGTCCCCACCCCCCTGAGATTAACATTGCAAGGGCTTACAGAGTTACACACCTTCCCAGTGGAATAAGATCCCAACATTGAATAAGTAACTGAAGTCAGACCCTTTCTGAGCATGAACAAGGGCAGGGTGAGTTGCATAGGACAGCTTAGGATCTCAGGCTTAGGATCCAAGGGCACCTATACGTGCAACATGCCTCTGCTCTGCATCCCTATGTTTCAAAATGGCTGTGGGGGCACTTTAACTAAAGCTCATCGAATAAGCTTTAGTTAAAGGGCCTCCACCACCATTTTGAAGCATGGGACACTGAACACGTGACGCTGCGGGCGCTTTAATTAGGGTGGTTCTGAGAACTGCTTTAATTAAAGCGCAATATAATCAGTTTTCAGGAGCCAAACTATCAAGAATCCTATTCTTCTGCTACTCTTCTGTTCATACCATTTTCTTCCACGGTCTGAGCAAAGTTGAGTAAGTATCAATGGACAGAAGCCAACAAAGTGGCATTATTGAAAGAATTCTGTAGCAGGACAAGCTTCCTAATTTCTGGTGGCCTGACAGTAGCCCAACAGGGTGGATAGAGAGGCTCCACAGGTTAGGTCCAGCCTATGGGCCTATGTTTGACATCCACGATTTAAAAGGGTAAATAGAAATATATTATGCCTGATGTATGAATAAGACCTAGAGGAAGCAGCTTGCTTTCCCCTGCTCAGAAGATACAAACTACAGAGGTTCTGGAGCAGCCTTAAATTGTGCCTGCCACTGTCATATGTTTATGGGGCTAACATACAAGGGGAATTACATGGCTGAGGGAGACCTTGCTATAGTATCCTCCCCACCCCAATCAGTATAGTATACTACAGAGGTGACACTGAGATAGCAGAATTCGGGGGGGGTGTCACCTGTTGCTACAGGAACATAATTCAGTGCAATTGTTTGGCCACAATATGGATAAATTATTTCCACTCTGTGATTTGTTGCTATAGGGACTCAACCTCTTCATAAAACTTATTCAGAGCCAATCTACTTAACACATCTGACTCATTGAACAGTTCCTCCTCCCATTTTTGCTCCCCTTGCCACCAGCACCACTAAAGAATTCATGTTCTGTGCTGAATGTTCCTGACTGAGATTATTTTTACCTTACACATCTGTCATATTTCCTGATATATTCATGGTGACCTGTACAGGTCATTTCTTAATACAGATACACATAATATGAAGGTTCCATGGAATTCTTATAAAAACCAAAGAAGATCATCATGTTGGAAGTTGTCAATAAATGGATCCTTCAATTACCAGCATTATTAATCTTTATGACCAAGAAAATCAAGCTCACCCTTTGATTTAAGGAAGTCCTGCATTTTTCTTTTTCCATCTCCCATGGTGAACTAAGGAGTATAATAATGCACAGCTATTTCCATCTCAGTAGCTGATTTTAGTGCAATTAGTTGCAATACATTCCACTGTTTTCTACAAAGAATAGCAACAATTATATGAATTTAAGCATATGATTTTATTTTATATTTTGTGGCAGATTTTGAATTGTAAACACTTATATTTCCAGTTTCGTCTCCGTTTTATATTGTGACAAAAACCATTGGATACATTTTAAAAAATGTACTACCTGAGATTTTAGTTGTTGGATCTTTTACCTTGCAGTACAGTACTGTTCACAGAAAGAATACAAAAAGAAATAGATTTCCAAAATAGCAGTTTCCTTGTGACTATAAAGATATAGAAAATTGCATTCAAACACATTAGCATGATTTCCATTGATCTGAAAATTCTGCAAATCATTTTACCTGAAACATATTAACTAATGCATAGAATAAGTGCAATTTGCATTAGTCCTGCAATAATAAAATGTCAACATTGTCATGAACACCTTGTAAAAGCAGCTCTCCTGGGTAAGTAACAATCTTTCTTCGTTTTGCAGCCTTAAGAGTTCCCACTAGGGCTTCAAAGAGGTTGGCACATTTTTCATCAGCAAAGAGCACGCCAAACTTCACACTCATTTTTCCATCAGCATCTAAATCAGAGATAAAGTATTAAGATACATACAGATTGTCTTTCATTTGAAACACTTTTAGAATATGGATATGAAACAGTCAAAAACAATGCAGAAAAACTGTGTCTTATTTCCAGCTCAACCAATGACCCACTGTGCGACTTCACCTCCATAATATTTAGCATCTTTTGCAAAGCATTTGACATTTATGGATGAAGAGCACTATATAAGAAATTGCTGTTCAAAATAAAAAATAATGATCCATGATAATTTCTGATGAGATTTTCATTTTTTAGTGGCTTCACATCTGGGATGAAATAGGTCTCTTCTACTTCTTATTGAATAGTTCTGAAAGCATCTCTTACAGACTGGGCCAACCAACCTATTCAAAGCTCTAGGGACAGATTTATTTTAAGACAATTTCTCATGCTGGTTAAACATTTATAAATCTCAATTAAAAAGCTAATGTGTCCTCCTTGACTCACAAATAAACTCTTGCAATTGTTTAAATTAATTTTAAAAGAACCATCCAATCTAGGTTAGCTCTAAAAAGCAGATAAAAATATGGAATAAATTAAATGTGTAACAGTTTGGGTTATGGAAATGAACAGAATTAAACTGGAATAAAAAACACAGCAATGAACCAAGTAAGAGCTGCACAAATTTCATATGTTACCAGCCTATACCTATTAAAAGTGTAGAGTATTAACAATGATAAACTTGTGGTATATTGCACTGAAAACAATAGTCTTTTTTCCAAATAAGTTCAGGGGATGCAGGCCCTGTGCATTTTAGCATGATGCTCAGAGGTGCTGAGCAGCCACATCCAGTATAACAGGGGCATTAAACTTATGGCCTGTGGGCCAAATTTTGTCTGTAAAGCCTTTTTATCCAGCCCGCAGGGCTCCCAGAGGACACCAGAAGTTAGGTGGTTCCTGCAATCCCACTGGGCATGGCCATCAGTGGTAAGCTTGGCTCACCACCACCTGACCCCATGCTTCTACTGCTCCACACTGTCATGGGAACTTGCAGCACCCTGCTCCTGCTCCTGCCCCCACCCTTGCCAGACCCTGCACACCTGCCTCCCCCACTCCCACCAGACTCTGTACTGCCCTCACTGCTGCTGGACCCTGTACTACCCTTGCCTTTGCTGGACCCTGCACTACCCCACTTCTGCATCCACCCCTGCTGGACCCCACGTGGCTGCCACAGAACTACTGCAGCAGCATTCATGCCTCAGATTTGATCCAGCCTGCAAGGAGCCCTGCCTCTGGATCCAGCCCAGGTCCCCAGGTGAGTCTGATACCCCTGCAATAG
>NW_005841963.1:2476859-2483600 GCF_000455745.1 Alligator sinensis
TTAGTTCAGTAATTACTCCAAAGGAAGAGTACAGTTTCCTACACTGCCTGGGTTCAGACTGGAACACTTCAACCCAAAGACCAATTGTTAAATCCCACCACCACTGATATCAGTGGGAGTTTTGCTATTGATCTCAAATGGGACCAGGATTTCATCCAAAGGTGCCATCCTGAGCTGGTTTATGCACTGGCTTACCTTTCTGATCTAGGCATCCCACTATGGGTGGTGCCACTGAAAGTTAATCATATATAGTCTTTGAGAGACCTGAGCTTAAGCTTGCTTGGCTGACAAGTGCTGCCAGGTTCATAAACTGATATAGTATGACTATGCTTCAAAGATCAATGAGATTACAATACTTACTTTTGGTCCCCAGTCGCCGAATCTCCTCAATTAAGAGGTTTATTTCATGTTCCACATTCATTGTTGTCTAAAAATAAATGAAAAGTAAGTTATTCGGCGTAAATCCACAATTTCCATTAACAGACACACAGTTGCCCACTCTCGGCTCACAATACTGAACACTGTACTTAAATCCCCATATCTTGTAGATAGTGCTTATGTAATAACCTCAGGCATTATTTTTAAAAACAGTAGATCTCTAATCTTCCTGATTATAAAGGGAAGTTCGAATATGTGGCCCAATTGCAATTGTGTAGTCTCAAAGACCAGAAGCTGAGAATCCCAAAAATGTTAAAAATATTTTATTTGTTTAAAGAAACTTGTGAGGTTTTTAAGCCACTGTTAGGATTCTGTGGAACTAATTCATAATTTCTGAACATCTGAATATGGCAATACCAAACATATCTGATGGGCTGTTTCATTAGACCAGGAAAGAACCCACCAAATTCACAAGTGCCACAATACAAAGCAATTCCCCTGGCCAAAGCAGGCTAAATCATCAGAAGGTTCTCCTTTGCTTTCTCCCAGTCAGCTGCCCATCAAAGAAGACATACCGCATGCTTAAATTTACTACTAGATCATACAGTTGACAGATAGTCCTTCAAACTTCCCTGGCTGTTTCACCCTGTTGCAGTTTTCTATGTCCTGCCAAGCTGTCTGGTTTTTCTGTTTGCAGTATATTGATTGAATATACATACAAACAACATGTGCAAAGTATCATGAGCAAGTACAAAGAAGTCAGAGTATCTGCAAAACTATACCTTCAACATGACATAGCCATACCTCCCCTGTGAAAACGCACCCCCATACAGCCACACCTCTTCCTCAGAATCAAAATTAAAAAGGTTGAGCTAGAGTAGCTAGAATCTGCTCAAGGATCTCCTTCAAACCTTGAGTGTCCCAGATAAGGCTAAGCCCTGGCCTAGTTCCTGCCTGCTCCAGTTCTTGCCCTAGTTCCTGCCTGCTCCAGCCTTGATTTGTCTAGCCTGACCCCCCTCCTTCCCCTCAGTATTTTGACTCTGGGCCTAGCCTGGGCTTATTATTTAGACTTTGATCCTGGCTCAGATCCCAGACCTTCAATCCTCCTCTAGCCATTGCTCTAAACTATCTACACCTTGGTGTTTGATCTAAGGCCCAATTCTGTAAGATGCTGTGCACCTTTTAAAATCATGCTGAGTCCTCAGTGTGCAAGACAATGACAGTGTGCAATGACATGAGTCTCAACATCTTACAAGGTTAGGCTCAAATCATATGCTCATAAAGTATAAGAAATGGAGCCTTAGAGGTTATGTGGGATACATGACAAAGACCAGGTCATCTACCATAATACTGTTAAGAGAAAGTCTATACAATACAGTGCTTAAAAGGCTAGTGATAGCTGGCACCTTGTCTACGCCAGCAAAACTGAACCAGCTGTAACAATGGTCAGGAATTAGGCATCTGCCCTACTGGGGACAGTGATGTCAATAATTATTTTCATTCATAGTGATCCCAGAGAACTATTAGAAGGCAATATTTGGTCTGGTATCTGTACTGTAAAACTCTCTTGATCTGGCTTTGAAGCGCAACCCCCCTTTGCATATCACGCATATCAGTGTTACACAACAATTTAGGGCAGGAAGTAAAGAGGCACTTACTAGTTAGAAAGACTGTAATTGCCTAAAGTGTTATTTAGCTAACCCAATGCTATATGCACAAGTTTTCAGGATCTCTCATACTTTGTCTAAAAGTCAGCAGAAGCAACAGCACAGTCATTTTGCACCATGCTGATGCATTAAATGACAATCACAGAAAATTGACAGAATCTGCACCATTTCCTGCAGTACCTGGGGTTTTCTGGGAAATCACTTGTGGTAAATTAAGCAGCTTAATTTGTAAGAACTGAAAAGATCACAACAGGAAGTGCTGTGAAAAAAAGCAAGTAAAAGAAACCTGACCGGACAAGTTCACTATTTTGAGAGCTGTATTATCTCACCAAAATCTGAGCCTTTGAATGACCCAGAAGTCAAGATCAGTTCTTGGAAAAAGGTTGGGGAACCACTTACCTCTCCCCCAAGAATAGCCTGGATGTATATTTTGAAATTACTGATGTTTTGTTAAAAATGGTTAACTCATTTGACCAGGTCTGATCAAGTGTTCAGACAGAAGTCTGAACTGATGGTCAGAAGGATGCCTTTTGCTCCTTTTGTGTGTGAAGTCATATCAGCACATTTTGATGCTTTTACTATATTGAACACCTTCAGCACACAAACCAAATCCCACTATGTAAGAGCAGACTATATTATTTTCTTGGTTACAAACCAAAAGAATCCAGCTACTTTCAATTAACAAGTAATTTAAATTAATAGAACTAGGCTTATTTATGAAACCAACTAGCTGAAACAAATAGCTCTTCCACCCTAACTACTAGCACATATTACCATCCAAACAAAAGCCACATACAAGGTACACATGGCTCTAGAAATGTCACTACTATCGTTTTTGAATTTTTTAAATCGTTTTTGGGTTGTTTCTATGTTTTATAGGTCTGTGAAAGAGGCAGAAAAGACCAGAGAAGCTGAGAGGCGACACATTAAAGAAGAATCAGATAGTTTAAACCAGTGGGAGTGCAACCCTAAGAGACTCTACATTTTGGGCAGAGTGCTATCTGAAAGGGTTTGGAAGCTGTGAGCATTAAAGCTTTCTCCAATATCCAGAGAAACAGAACTTTTTACCAGTTTTGTGGATAATTAGGATAATATCAAAGCTATCTTGCTCCATCATAATTTTTCCTTCCCACTAGAAACAACCTGCAACAGCTCAGGGTCAAATGGGTAATAAAAGCTTAGCAGTAGTTACATCTCCAAAACCTGTATTACATATATCAAAGCAAGAAGGGGAAGAAGTTAGTTGAGACATCCCAGGTTCAGGTTTCAGACTTTGCGTCTGTATTTTTTCACATAAATGGGAGCCAGCTTGATCTACAGTTACTGAAATAACAAACATGGGAATAAATAATTTTTGTGGGGTCATATTTTGTTATCACCAATTGTAAGTAATTCCTCTTGTGCTGAGGGCTGATTAGAAAAAAGTCAGCTCCACAACTTGTGTGCCTTTATAGGAAGATAAGCCTCTTACACAAGCATGAGGAACCCACACTTCCTCCTTACAACAAGAGAACATGATTTATCATAAATATGAAAGAGGATACAGTATTGCAAATGCTGTACAGCAGTCTAATCGCATATGCTGCAATGCTACCACCTCTTCAAAATGTGTTTTAAATTAAATGGCAACACAGTTTCATAGTTTTAATTATGAAATACTAGGCTGATGGTATAAATAAATTCGACTTCATTTCTGAAACTTTCTGCAATAAAGAAATACTTAGAATTGGACAAGACACAGAAGAACCCAGGACCCCTGCTCCAAAGAGCTCACCAACTAAGGAACAATTTTCAAACATTCCCAAGTATAACCCTCACTTCTGTGAGTAGCATCAATGATTTCTATTTAAATAGCACTATTTAAAATGAATTTAGGATGTCTATCACATGCCACCAATCAGGAAGAACACCTTGGACCCAAATCCAAAACCACTTTTTTGTGCAGGCTCCTACTAAGGTCAAAGGAAATTGTTGAGGATATGATTGGGGAAATAGATCCAATGTTTACATTTTAAGCATACTTTAATATTGACTTTATTTTGGTGGAAGTCCTGTGTACCAAATCTCAAAGTAGAAGTCAAGCCTAAACCTATTGAGACAGCCAACATAATTTTCACTAGTCACTACAAAAACAGAATTTCACTTTGCCTCCTAAAAATTTATCTAGGAGAAAAATACAATACTACATTGTCAACATATCAGGAAGCATGCTGATTTTGTAGTCCACTGTACTTAGCTTTTACCTTTAAAGTAACTGAAGTTATGATTACATGATGTAGTGCTCATTTTAGATTAATAGACCACTTCTATTCCCATTGAATCTCATTGATCTGTGGAACCAGAACTGGGTTTTTAAAGTTACCTATATCATACAGAGCTATACTGGTGCAAAACTGCAGAGCTATAATCCATCCAGTCCCAAGCCATTTACCACAGCAACATCTCAATCCCCATACTAAGATCTCCTAGGATAGACTTAAATTCCTCCCAAAATCCTAATGAAGTAAATAGGACACTATACCTGAAAGCCTGCTTTCTTGAAAAGCTTGTTGCAGGACCAGGGCCCAAAAAGTCTATTTCAAGAGATGCCTGATCAAGCCAACAAAAAAAATTCAGTTATTAAGATTAGACATTGTGTCAGAGTGATGTAGCTGTGGCTGTAAGGGAATTATGCGAGAGGTGAGGATTTCTTAGGGTGATAACTTTTATAGGATCAGCTGCATAGCTGAGGTAACTCTGCATATTTACACTATGTTACACTTGGGAATGTTTGAAATATCATTCCTCAGCTGATGAGCTCTTTGAAACAGGACCTTGTCTTCTTCTGTGTCTTGTCCATAGAATCACAGAAAGTTAGGGTTGGAAGGGACTTCAGGAGCTCATCTAGTCCAACCCCCTGCTCAAAGCAGGACCAGCCACAACTAGATCATCCCAGCCAATACTGAGTATTTTTAATCTCCAAAAAATTGAAGAAATGAAGCAGAACACACTCCTTCCCTTTGCTAAGCATTTAATCATTAAAACTATGAACAGCATTGCCTTTTAAGTTAAAGCACATTCTGAAAGATGTGGTAGAATTACAGCATATCCCATGTATGGGATGGTTTGGAAAGGGGTGATCTGCCTCAGGAAGGGGGTTGGAGTAGTTAACCTGATGACTAGAAAATGGTTAGAGGGCTGGGGAATATGAATTATGAGGAGAGGCTGAGAAAACTAGTTTGGAAAAGAGAAGACTGAAATAATAGCAGCCTTCAACTCCCTGAAAGGGGGTTCAAAGAGGATGGAGCTGGACTGTTCTCAGTGGTGACAGATGACAGAACAAGGAGCAATGGTCTCAGGTTGCAGCAAGGGAAGTTTAGGTTAGATATTAGGGAGACAAGGTTCTTTGGGTAAATCTGATATCTTTTATTAGACCAACTCAAATAGTTGTAAATTCTTCTGCGCAAGCTATTTGGGACAATTACCCTTCATCTGGCAGAGGAAGATATTATGAAACTTTCACATGAGGAGGGTAATAGAGCACTGGAACAGGTTACCCAGACAGGCTGTGGCATCGCCATCTTTGGAGGTTTCCAAGCCCCAGGCAGATGAAGCCTTGGCTGGGACAAGGTAGTTGGGGCTGGCCCTGCTTTGAGCAGAGGGCTGGACACAGTGACCACCTGAGGTCCCTTCCAGCCCCCATTGTCTAGGATCCCCTGCCCTCTGGCCTTAGGGACAGAAGTTGCACATAAACCCATGGGTGACTGGTGCCTCCTGAGTCAGGGGGGCACTTGCGTGGGTCAGGGCAATTGGCTGTGGGGGAAACCCCCCCTCCCCCAGTCATCGCGATCGGCTGTGGGGGGACTGCGGGGATTGCTTCTCCTGGCACCCCCACTCCCCAGCCAGTGCTCTCGGGGGGGCACCAGTGCTTTTGCCTGCCCCCACGTTGCCCATCAGGGAGTGCACCAGTGCTCTCAGGGGGTGCATGTGCACCCCCCTCCACATCATCACTGCGTAAACCAGATGAAGTGATCAGAAACTGGTTTAAACCTATAACAAAACAAGCTCAGGGCACATAAACTGATTTCAAAATAGCCCAAATGGTTTAAGATAAACCTGTTTTAATTTAACCACTGGTGGGGTGTATGCTGGTGAGTGTGACACGTAGGGTGTGCATGCGGGTGCCCATGCACCCCCTGAGTTGGCGCTTGCCCCCTCCCCCGCCTGCACTGACAGCACCACGGCTGCCTGCAGGAGCTCACCGCCGCCCGCGGGAGCTCGCTGTGGCCCCCCAGCCTCCAGGGGCACGCGGTGTTCATGGATTTAACAGATTTGGGTCAAACCAGTCTATGCAGTGTCTGTCCCAGACCTGGAGGTCCCTGCCCGCCCGGCTTCTCTGGGCAGAGTTCTCCATCCCGAGGAGGTGGTGGGTGCGCTGCACCCTCGCCTCTGGCTGAAGACCTCGGAGCGCAGCCGGAAAGGGCAGCAAACGCGCTTAATATCCCCGAGCACCTTTCAAACAAGCAGGCGGAGGCAGGAGAGGCTCGTGGGGGTGCCGGGCTCGCAGCTCTGCCAATACAGCCCAGCAGCAGAGTAGGTCCCTCGCCAGAGGGGCTTGCAGGAGCTGCAGCCTGAGGCTCCGGGAGGGGAGGGGAGAGCCGGCTGGTGCCTGCAGCGCGGCTCTCACGACAGCCCTGCCTGCAGGCGGTGACTAACT
>NW_005841963.1:2483719-2497917 GCF_000455745.1 Alligator sinensis
GGGCGGGAGGCAGAGAGAGGTGCAGGGCAAGTCCCGGCAGCCGGGCCGCCCACAGAGCTGGGAGGCGCCCGGGGCTCCCTGCCTGCTCCCCGCAGCCGCTCCCCGCGGAGGGGAGACACCGAACCGGCTCCGGCCGGCCCCCGGCACGTCTAACCTCCCCTCCCCGGGCAGGGCTGGACACTGGCCAAGGACCCCTGCGACTGGAGCAAGCCCAGCCCACTGCTGAAGCCGGCGGCTGCATGCCAGGGCCCCCCGCACACACCGCTCAGGCTCCAGTCCCACATCCCCTCCTCTGGGAAGGCGGGCTCAGAAGCTCCCTGCCCGCAGGGGCGGGGGGCTGCCTCGGATTGCCAGCCGCGATGGGCTCGTGGGCGGCTCGTGCCCCTCCCCGGAGCACAAGTCGGCTCTCCGTTTACTGCTCTGGGTAGTGTAGCTCCTATCTGCCTTGCAGGCTGGTTTTAACTCCTTCCAATAAATCGGAGAATCGCAGAAAATGAGGGTTGGAAGGGACCTCAGGAGGTCACCTAGTCCAACACCCTGCTCAAAGCAGGACCAGCCCCAACTAGATCATCTCAGCCACCGCCAGGTTTTGAAAACCTCCAAGGATGGAGCTTCCACCACCTCCCTGGGTAACCTGTTCCAGTGTTATACTACCCTCCTAGGGAGAAAAGTCTTCCTAATATCTAACATAAACCTCCCTTGCTGCATCTTGAGACCGTTGCTCCTTGTTCTGTCATTTGCCACCACTGAGAACAGTCTGGATCCATCCCCTTTTGAATCCCCCTTCAGATAGTTGAAGGCTGCTATTAAATCCCCCCCTCAGTCTTCTCTTCTCTAGACTAAATAAGCCCTCAGCCTCTCCTCAGAAGTCAGTCCCCCAGCCCCCTCACCATTTTTGTTGCCCTCTGCTGGACTCTCTCCAATTTGTCCACATGGTTTCTGCAGTGGGGGGCCAAGAACTCCCCCAATAAATTCTCGAGCTGAAACAGTCCTCCCCCTCAGCTGATTATCTTCTCCTGTCTTGTCAGGCAGCCACCATCCCCTCCTGAGCTTTCTTTCCTTAAACTGAATAAATCTAGTGGTCTTTGGGCACATCTACATGTGCCAATTTAAGGTACATTAGCCATTTTTAAGGCACATTACAGGTGCAGGTGTACATGTGAGCACCCTTAATGAGCCTTTAAAATGGCAATTTTTGGCTATCTGAGCCTAAATTTGATACCTGCAAAAGCTCTTTAACACACGTGTAGATGCACTAAGGCACATTAATGCTGTGTATGCCAACTGACTTGGGACTAACTTTAGTCCTAAATCAGTCTGCGTACCATAGTAATGCACCTTAGCACGCACACCTGTAGGCACACACCTAAATCACTTTAATGCGCATTAAGTTTAGGCATATGTAAAAGCACATGTAAACATGCCCTTTGCCTCTTCTTGGAAGAGAGCCTCTCCCTCAGGGAAAGATCCAGGAGCTCCACTTCGCATCTTGTCCCCCTCCCCACTTTGATTCCTGCTCTAGCCAAAGTTTCAAACCAGCTGCCTGGCAGCGGCAGCAGCATTTTTAGTCAGGCAGGGGTTGAGGGGGTCCATTGACTTCATGGCTCATGAAAAGCCACCTGATTCTTTCTAAACCCTTCATTTCGTAGATGCTAAGGACCCTCTCTCCTTTTTAATGGTCTTGATGTTCCACTGATCCAGTGGACAATTCTGCTGTCTGTTTGCTGCTCTGGGTAATGTAGCTCTTATTTAATAGCCTTATAGACTGTTTTTAACTCATTCCAATAAAGTCATATTTATTTTTGCTTCAATCTTACACTGAATAATACAGCCCTAGGACCCCAGCATATTAGGAAAGCGTCTTGTTTCTTTTCACCTGGAGAAAAATGTGTAACATATTATATGTCATGACAATGCACCTCACCACACATACCACCACCCTTTTCAAAATCCTAGATCTGCCTGTTCTCCGTTCTTCAGCTGTCCAGTCTGAGTTCATCTTTTTTGACGAGACGTGAACAAGTATTTTGGATGAGCTCTTGCCAAGACATTGTACAATGGCTATATGCTCAGTTCATCTGATTTGCCTTTTTTCACTATGACATTGCCTTTTTCATATTAGAAGCTCATCGTTATCCTATAATCATTCAGCACATAAATCTTTCTTCTCCTCAATTACATCCAATGGTGAGCTCCCATTTCATAAGAGAGATTCTTACTATTAATTCCTAATTGAGTTATCTTGAAGTTTCTCCTGTTGAATTTCATGCCCTTGTTATTACTCCAGTTCTCTAAGTTGCCTTGTATGATATTCTGACCCTCACAGTCCTACTTTTTGTGCCAAGGTCATTAATACACATTAAATAAAATTAGTGCCAAGGTGTGGCAAAGCAGGGGCTCCCTGACTAGCCACAGTGCTAGTCTCCCCAACTGCCTCTGGGCATGCCGCCCGCCTTTCTCGCCTGCCGTGCCTTGATGACACATAATTAAGGTGTTAGTTAGGTGTAAGGCTGCCCTTCAAACTCCCTGGTCTCCTGGGGCTATGTATGCAGCTCCAACCATCCCTATACTGCATCCCAATGTGCTCCGGCCTGAGGCCAGGCTCAATTCATCCCAGTGTTAGGCCTCTCGCTTTCTGCCCTATTATGGGCCACACTCATACCACCTCCCTATCACTGAGGCCTCTCCCACTCCTCCACCTCTCACACGGTCTCTCTCATACTGCCCCTCCTTTTCCAGGGGCCACACTCACCCTGCCCTTGCCCAAAGGGTCCTGGGGCTTGTTTTCCCTGCACTCCCTGGCCAGCAAACGCATGGACCCTTGGGCCTCTCCCACAACCCTTATCTGAGCAAGCGCTGGGTGGTTTGCAGAACAGTGGAGTGACTCTGCCTCTAGTCCCTCACTGGGTCACTTACCCAGCTGCTCTGAATTAGGGGCTCCTGAATCACCCTGTTGTTTACCCATGGCACTTCCTCAGCCGCTCCACTCCATTGGCCTCCGGCCCACCTGTGGCCTCAGGCGCCTGAAGGCTTACCTGGACCTAACCTGGCCCCCATGTTAGCAGGGCCTACCTTCAAGCCCCCTGCTCACCGGGACCCACCTCACACCCTTTCCTCACAGGGCCTCATCCCAGGCCCCCTGTTCACAGGGCCTCATTACTTGCCCCTCTCAGCATTCACATGTTGTAACTATATCCTGGCCCCTAACTCTGGCCTGTCTCCTTGGGCTCTGAGCCCCTCACTTTCACTGGGCTCCTTCCCCCACGTACATGCACAGTTGGGGCTCCTAGCCTCTGGGCTCCTTGCCTCTTCACTAGGTTCTCCAGGCCTCCCAAATGCCACTCAGGTGCAGGCTGTCAGGTGCCGCTCTGCACCTTCACCTCCACTGAGGCCCATACTCTGCCCCACTACACTGGGGCCTGGGGTCACACACACAACCCACAGGCTCAGGTGGCCACAACTATGCCTGGCCCCATTCTCCACTCTCCGGGGTCTTGCACCCCACACAGGCTTAGGTACCTGCAGCCGTGCCTGGCCCCCAACTACCTCCAATGTTAACTGACCCACCTGAAGGTGGGGACTGGGGTTTAGGCACCCCTACTCGCCTTCCACCAGGGAGGTAACTGGCCTGGCATTTCCAGGGGGCTGTTCCACCACAAACAGCCCCACCAGACCACCCATCCCCAGCAGTGTGCAGTTTTAGGTCTTGCCTAGAACCAAGAGCCTCCTAGCCATCCCCATCCCCATCCCCATCAGCTCTTGCCCTTGCCCTTACCTCCTGGTGTTACCGGAGCAGCAGCTCCACCAGGAGATGTTGTTTCCTCGGTGCCAGGCAGCAGAGTGCTGCCTCCAGCTCTGCTGGCCTGAATCTTAAAATGGCCACTCATCAGAGCTGGGTCGCACCTCCTGGTTGCCTCTTCAGGCTCTTAAAGTGGCAGACACTGGAGGTGCTCTGTCTCACACCTTCCTTCCTTAGCATAGTTCCTGGGGGAGGTTCCCCCTGCTGCTCCACCAAAGCAGGCTCCCCCTCAGAGCCCATGAAAGCCCTCGAGTGGTGCACACCCCCAAAGGTGCTCCACCACACACCTCCCCCCCTTAGAATGACATTCAGGGGCTTCGCTTGGCTGCCTTCTCTGATGACTTTGTCCCAGTCTACTGCAGCCCTGCCAGGTGGTGAGCACCCCAACTGTGCTCTGCCACACAAGGTCATTGATGAATTTATTAAATAAGCTCTATCCCTGAGAAACTCCTTAAACTTGATACTTTCTTTTCATCAGTAGCCTTTATCCTCTCCTCTTTAGCAGTTCCTTACCCACTTACAATCCGTTCTTGTCCACCTTAACTAATTATTTTCCACATGGCACCATATCAGGTCCATTACTGATCTAACACATTTCCTTTGTCTAAAAAATAATTTAACTTACTGAAGACATTAAGTTAAACAGGCATGATCTACCTTTGATGTAGCCATGTTAAATTTTACCCTATTTTCCATTTGCCCCAAGTCTTTACAGTGTAACACAGAGGCAATAGGCTGACAGATCACATTTTTTTCTCTTTCCTGAGCTAAATTCATAGAACAAGGTAGTGAGAGTGCCATGGAGCTGTAAGTCAGAGGCATTCTAAGTGAATTAACTTGCCCAATAAAACATAAGCCAGGAAAACCTGCCTTTGCAAATTCAGATGTGTTACTGGAGTCCAAATGCTCTTATTTTGATAGTATTTTTTTTTAAATGGTGATATTTTTAACGAGAAAATTAACTTACTGTCTACTGTTTTACTAGCAAGGAGGGTGAAGTAAATTTTGGCTAGACACAGCCAGGAAAATAATATACAATACTATTCTTGCACAACAGGGAGCTTCATTTGCAAATTTGATAAATAAATCTTCGCAAAATCAAAGGGTCTTGTTTACACAAGAAACAGAAAAATCACTTAATCTAATTTTAGTAAGGCAGTTCTTACTAATAAACTAAAACAGTGGTGCTCAACCTTTTGGCCCTGCAGACTAAATGAGTGGCCCAGGAGCCACTCCCTGAGCCACATACAGCCTCACACACCAAAGTCAAGTCCTGGGGCCTAGCACTGCCTACACACGGGGACTGGGCCCCAGGAGCCTGGAACTGCCCAGTCCAGCTCATGGGGCCTAGAGCTCTCTATGGGAGAGCACTGCTTTCCCGCTACCAAATTACTGGACTTATAGGGAACCCCACAGGCTAGATGACACAGTGCTGTGGACTAGATCTGGCCCATGGGCCAGGAGTTGAGCACCCCTGAATTGGAAATTAACAATTGGAAATAAAGAAGGATTAAAAGATTGCAAAGTCAGTTACTTTATGTTAGAAAATGCTGGAATGAATATTGCCCATGTAACCTTACTTGAGTTTGCTTTTGCTTATGCATGATGATAAAGTCTTTATTGCTATGATGTTTTGCACATAACCCCAAATTCATTCAGGACACATTTCAGTCTGCTCTGGGAATGACTTGGGATTGTGTAGTGAAATAATATATTCTTTATTACCACACCTTAGTCATCTTCAGATGCCTGTTGTGTGTAGGATCCCTGCCTCACTTGTAAAATATTGGTTTGAAATCTCTGGATTTAATTTGTGAATTATGTGTAGGTGGCTGCACATTAATATGTTGCTGCATCACTGCACTTGAGAATCAATGCTACACAGGTTGTAAAGTTTACAGCAAATGGGGGAATAGATATTAGGAAGAGGAAGGATGGTCTTGTGCTTAGGGCAGTTGAATGATGCTCTGGAGAGTGGATCAGGTTCCTCTATGGTACTTGGCAAGTCTTTTGCACTAAACCCGTCAGAGGTGGTCACTGCCACACATAATAATAATAGGTTGTGTCGCAGAGCATGGAGGTGCCCCGCTCCTAGAGAGTGGAAACTGCCAGCAGGGGCAGGGGCAGGGACAGGGACAGGGACAGGGACAGGGACAGGGGCAGGGGCTCGGGCTCGGGCTCGGGCTCCTGGAGTTAGGATGTGAGGAGAAGCCTAACGGCAAGTACAGCTTGACCAGAGTCGAGCAATGTTGTTATAGCCAGAGGGCGTGTGTTTGAGTTATAACCAGGAGGCTCGAGTTTGTGTTGTTGTTTATTACACCGGTGGCTAGGGCGAGGCTATAAGGGGTTGGAGGAGGCCTCAGGGGGAACCCCCAGCAGCGTGGGACCCCCCGGCACCAGGGAGGGCGCAGCATATTCATCGGGGACTCACAACGGAGTGTGAGGACCCCGGCGCCAGTGAGGGCGCAGCGTACTCAAGACCCCAGCCCTAGAGAGGGGCACTTTTGAGAAGCCCAGGTGTGGGTGTGGTGAGCCCCAGAGAGGGGACCATATTGAGTAGCCCAAGTTGGCCACAGCGAGCCTCAGAAGGGGGGTCGCACTTCTTAGAAGCCCCAGTGCGGGTGTGGCAAGCCCCAGAGAAGGGGTACTACTGAGAAGCCCCAGGGCGGGCGTGGCGAGCCCCTGTGGAAGGCATAGTACTGTGATAAACCCCGGGGAAGGGCGGAGTACTGCGGTAAACCCCGGAGAGAGGGGGTAGTGGTGCGGTGAGCCCTGGAGAAAGGGGGTAGCAGTGCGGTGGGCCCGAGAGACAGGTGGCTCAACCAGGAAGTCCCAGAGTGGGCACAGAAGTCCTCAGGAAAGGGGTGGCTTCATAGGGAAGGCCCCAGAGAGGGGCGATATTACAGAGAAGGACCCTGAGAGGGGCGACACTACCGAGAAGGCCCAGAGTGGGCATAGAGAGCCCTAGGAAAAGGGCAGCATTAGAGAGAGAGCCCCAAGAGAGGGGCAGTATTCTGGAGAAGACCCAGAGTGGGCACGAAGAGCCCCAGAGAGCGGGTGAGTGTACAGAGGAGGCCCCAGAGAGTGGGTGAGTGTACAGAGGAGGCCCCAGAGATGGGCAGTGTATGTATAGAGACAGACCAACGTCCATTCCATCTGCGAGGCTTGGGGCGTGGTATCGGGGTGGTTGGAGCCACGTGTAGCCCATAAGGCTAGGGTGCCCGGGAAGCACCCATCATACAGGAAGACCCCCAGTGGGTCCGGGCAAACGCGGGGACAGAGGTCCCAACTAGCCGTGCCCAAGGAGTCATAAGGCAGCCTCCCAACCTTATCTAACCATCAAAGACGTGGCGGGTGAGAATAGAGGGTGCCCTTGGGGCAACTTGGCACGGAGAGGGGGCCTTAAGGAGATCACAGCCCTCCTGCAGGACCCCGCCGTGACAGGTTGCCTCATCATGTATATATACAAGCTGGGTGAAATAAAATGTTGTGGACAGTGTTTATTCTGTCATTCTCTAACTTGCAACTGTTTGACTTCAGAATCTTTTAATTGGTAACATTATTCTTTTCTAATTTTCTAAGCCACTGGGGTATGAATTAGTTTACTGACAGGAGCAATCTTCACTAACATTAGGCAAAGGTATTCATTTTTTAGTATTCCCATATTTTTGATGAAATTTTGATGAAATGTTATTTAAATATTAAAGCACCTACATATTTTTATGTTCAATTGTATTGTGATCTTTATGAAGATCCACATTTCATCACTCAGTCTTACCAATATGTTGGAATGATAAAAATTCAGCTGTATTCAAATGAAATGGGATTTTTGAATGAAAAGCATTCTGAGTGCTACGCAGGCAACAATATAAAATAATGTAACTGTGCACAAGATGTACAGAGGACTTATATTTTTCACATTTCACATTATGTGGCTATATTTTTGAAGATCTCTGTTTTACAATGCTGAGTACAGTACAATGTTGAGCAATATAGTAAGAGCAATAGCTTATGCAAAGAATCCACAATAACCTTTTTAGAACACAAATAACAACAGAAGTTAGTATTATGGAGCAAATATTATTTTCCTGCTTTCTTATTAACTATGTGCTTCTGGGATTATGATGTTGGTTTTAAATGTTTAGGAAGTTTGAATTTCTCAGTTATTCTATCATCATTATGACCATACCAGAAAAGTGGACCTTTATGTAAATAATAGAATTACTATTGTGCATGGTTTATCCTTAATGGAATATGAGCGTCAGGGACGCTGAGCAGGTAAGCCAGCCTGAGCCAAGTACTGTAGCAGCCACACCTGCAGCAAACCCTGGCTACTGAACTGTGTTCCAGTTTATGAGCAGCAATCCTAATTGGTTGCTGGTAGCACCTCCTATCCATTTAGCATCAGCTGGGGGCCTGGGTCTGTAGGCCAGTCAATGGTTCTTCTGTAGCAAGCCTCCTGGTTCCTGTACTTAGCTTATTTCTAAATGTTGGCTTTGGATTTCCCTGTGGTTCCGTTTCCAGGCTCCTGACCCTGGTTTGACTCTGGTTTTTGGACTTTGCTTTGTGGATTTTAGGAAAAACTTTCTCACTCGTGGAGTGGTGACGTACTAGAACGGGTTACCTAGAGAGGTGGTGGAATCTCCATCCTTGGAGGTTTCTAAGGCCTGGCTCAACAAAGCCCTGGCTGGAATGATCTAGGTGGGGTTGATCCTGCTTTGAGCATGGGGCTAGACTAGATGACCTCCTGAGCTTCCTTCCAACCTTAATTTTCTACGATTGTCCCTCAGACTGGTACTTGGCTTTTGACCCCCTGACCCTGGACTGCATCATCCACTTCTGGTTCTCCCTCTGGCTTTGGTATATGGTTCCTGTCCTCTGACTCCACCCCAGGCCCTGCTTCCCTGTGGTGGTCCAGCCATTAGGCCAGACCACCTATGCCCCAGTTACTTACAATAAGAAGTCTTTTCAGACTAAAGCTATTATCGCTATTTAGTCTTCTCATAAAGAAACTTGTGATAAAAAAGTTATTTTGAAACATGTGGTTTAAATCATGGCCCCAAATCTGTAAGAAGGATGCAAATAAAATACCTATATACATGAAAAGGCGCTGTAATTTAATATCTTATTTTCACATATCGCTTTTTGAGGAAAGTAACAATTACCCTTTGAAAAGAAACAGCATAACTTACCAAAGTACAAACCACAAGGAACACAGCAGGAGCTTATCAAAACACAGTATGCTTTCATTACAGTTTCTCCTGTGACCCTCCCTTGTCATACAATGTTGTGGTAGTCCAAGGTAAATCAGTCATCAAAGGCAGTGGATGCCATGACAACCAGGAGAAGAGAGAGACTCTACCCAAATATGCAAATGAGCTGGGGGGGGGGAGAGCTGAGTTACTGATTATCACAATGTTACAGCTTCAGCAGCAGTAGGAGGCAGCAAATGGGAACACTATGGAAATCAGGGCTTTCTGGTATTCTGGTTTTCCAAAATTCCATAAAAAAACCAACATATGCAAATACAGAATACATGTAAGAAGCCACTCCACCAGCCTATTAATTACGGACTGCAATTTGGTTCCAATTTCCCATGCCCTGCTAACAAAAAAAGATTTTTTTTAAGTGAGAGACTGATGTACAGACTGCTTAACAGAAAATTAAACAGAAAATATGGGGCAGCTTTAACAAGAGTCTCACTCCTGCCAGATTGTGATTATTTATATAACACAGCCAGGTGTGCTGTGTGTTTTACAGGCACAATAACCTGAGTCACTGTCCGAAAGTATTAACAGTCTAATTAGGCAATCTGCAGAGGAAGTGGAAAGGATACAATGCAAGATTTCCTCTTCCTCTAGCTAAAAGGAGTTTTATATACAATGTAACTTTCTCCTTATCTTCTGACATTGGTGGAAATAAAAGTTTCTTTTTCTGTGCAGTTTTCTACTATAGAGAGAAATCTTTTGGACTGCCCAAAAACCATAAATGTGATTGATGCCTCTGCTCACCCACCAGTTCCACTAAATATGAAGCTGGGCATGATTCATAGATCCCCTTCTAATCCATTATAGTCATCTAGTCTGACTTCATAAATAAAACAAGCCATAGAACCTCAACCAGCATTTTTTGTACCCATCTCATAATTGCTGTTTTAGCCACAAGTGCTCTTTAAGGAAAAATAACAGGGCTTGATTTAAAGGCTTTGAGTGATGGAGACTTTGACATATCCTTAAACAAAGCCTCTAACTTCATGGAGAAGTGAGATGTCATTTCCTCAGACGGAAGCAGGGTTACTGGCTACCGGCTACAGATGAGAGAGAGCTAGTAAGTCAGTGAGGTCATAACATCCTGAAAGGATCTAGAGACTGTAGCAGTAAGGCACAGGCAGAGGTAAAAATATACTGGTTGGAGCAAGCTAGTTGGTCAGGAAAATAGCAACATTGTTTTATCTAGCTGCAGCCATATTTTTATCATACTTGACCACTCTCCTCTTCTTTAAATATCAGCTGCATCGGAAAAGACATTCACATTAACAAAACCAGAAGCACTATGGTGTTCTTTCCAATCCTTCTGCTTAGTAAATGGTCTCAGTGCAGGCAGAGAAAGGTATTGTTCATAAACGTAGGCCTCGCTGGAGTGTGGATTAATACAACCATTGATCCATGCATAGACAAATCAGAGGCCCTGCCAGCAGCATGAAGCAGGCCCTAAGGAATGTGGAACTAGGCATGCCATATATGACTTGCATAAAATTGCTGGGAAAGTTACTGAATAGGTATTTCACAAGGCCAGCAGATACAGAGTGAATTGATAAGACCAGTACAGGACACCAAAACAAATATCAGAGTGTACTGACAAAGAGGTGTCCCTATCTATTGGGAAGGTCACATTAACAGATGGGAAGTAGGATGTGATTGATGTCACCTACAGATGTTTTAGTAATCACTGAAAACTAGGATGTATTCTAGGAAGTATAAACATGAAGTTGTTTTGATTGGTGTGTAAAGAGTGGCCTGGGATCCCTGAACACTTTGAGCTGGGCTTATGGGGTGCATCCTTTGAGTATTATCTTGTTCCATGCCTGCAAATAACCCAGCTATCACCATGGGCTGGCTGGTTATGGATACTAGTATCTAGGTTTGTGTGTGGACAATAAACCTGGCTGAGATTTTTCTCACTAAGAGCTGAAGCTTATGGTCTCATCCTTGTAACAATCAGGTCAGTAAGGGCACAGTATCACAGATATTCTGACAGTCTTCACACAAATCATCTAAACTAAGGACTCCTGATGTGGTCAGTCACATCTAACCCCTAACAATACTAATAAAGGCAGATAACAACATTGATGGAGTCTACCCTGACAGCACTGATGACTCCCCAGACTCCTACAATAACTACCTGCTGTTACCTGCCACAAGAAAAATCATTTCTCTTTCTTCCCAACCTTAGTGATGTTGTTCATAACTGTGATGAAGAAACAAAAGGACCCCTAAAAACATTATGTAAATTACCAATCTGTTTTTCATCTAACCCAGGTATAAATCTCTCTGAGGAAAGAATGAGGTGTTCCACCTGTATTCAGATAGCAAGATTAGACCTACCATCAGGGCTGTCCTTAGGGGGTGCGAATCAGGGCAACCACCCCAAGCCCCATGGTTTGGGGGGTCCCACGGACAGTGCTGTATAGGCCCCATCGCAGTCACTGCGCGCTGCCATCTCTGCGCTCTGGCCACTTGCCGCCAACCCCCACCCCTGCTTCACACTCCAGCCACTTGCCACCCCTGTGCCCCCCCTCTACTCGCCACCCCCTGGCCTTGCATAGGCTGATATGCCCCAGGCCCCACACACCCCTAGGGACAGCTCTGCCCATAATATTAGTAATATAATAGACAACTTAAAAAATGTCAGGACAACTATACGGATGTGTTAGGTAGAAGTTATCTGACATCTATAAGACTGAAGTTGAAGGCTTGTAAAAATGCATGAAGACCAAGTTGGTAGGGAATGCATTGTGGGACTTGAGTACAATACAACATTTGGAGAAAAAGGTACTCAAGGGAAGTGTGTGTTGAGGAGGTGTTTCACTTACTGGCTCTATTTAAGTAGGGTGAGCATATGTCCCAGTTTGGCCAGGACAGTCCCAGATTTCATAAACTGTCCCAGCATCCTGGCCAGCTGGTGAAAGTTGAAGCAAAATTCCCAGATTAGAGGGGAGCAGCCAGGGTGGGGTGGGACAGGAGAAGAGCATGGGCTTCTCACACGTGTATGCATGCATATGTGCATGTATGTGTATAGCATCCCAGTGGGTGGAGCAGACCCCTGGCCTGAGGAGAGCAGGCTCAGGCCCCTGGCTTGAAGAGAGCAGGGGTCCCTCCCCCATCCTGCCCAACAGACTGCCAGTGGAGACCCATATTTGGAGGGATAGCTGTGGGCTCCAGGCTCTGCCCTGAGACTCTGGCCCTGGCAAGGCCAGGCCAATAGACAACTGCAGCAGCAGCAGCAGCAGTAGCAAGAGGCTATCTGGCTCCAGCTACTGTTAAGCCAGATGCTTGTATGCACTGCCGACGCAGGATGGATGTGAATTCTAAAGGTGGTGGAGTCATGCACCTGGCTATGCTAGCCATGGGGATGCTGTGTGCCCAGGTCTGTGTGGAGCCCAGTGACCACTGTGCACCGGTCCATGCCTCTTTCCAGGTGCCACAGCCAGGAGCCAAGAGGGTGCCAGATGGCCCCATGCCAGGTAAAAGGATGCATGCACCAGGCTGGGGGTAGAATCAGAGGAGTTCAGGTTGCAGTCTGGTAGGCCAACTTGGTGCTCCAGGAAGGTGGGCAGCAGGCACTGCTGGCGTACCATGCCACTCTGCCTCTGCCTCTGCCTGCAACAGTGCTGCTGACTTGAAAGAGTGGTGGGGGTGGAGAAGTCAGTGTCTTGGATTTCCCATGGTCCCATATGGTCACCCTATATCAGGGGTGGGCAAAATGCGGCCCGTGGGCCAGATGCAGCCTGCCAGGCCATTCTATCTGGCCCATGGGGCCCCTAAAAAAAAATTTTGAAAATTAATATTTATCTGCCCCTGGCTGACTGTCATGTGGCCCCCCGATGGCTTAGCAAAACTCAGTAAGCGACCTTCTGCCCAAAATAATTGCCTGCCCCTGCTCTGTATCTAAGGGAATTATTTGATCCTTTTTATTATAATACCAGAGTATCTCACAATCTTTAAAGTATCTATTCCCATGACACTCTTTATGATTATGACTATGGGGTAGAGGACTATTATTCTTGCTACTTAAAGATAGTAAACTGAAGCACTAAGGCCCAGATCCACAAATGGGCAGACATGCCAATGCTGAGCACCACCACTCCTAATTTCTCTATGTCCAGCTCAGGAAGTGGAATTCACAATCCCAATTTAGGTACTTAAGACCCAATTCAACGCCTAGGCTGAATTAGGCACCTAAGAGTGAGAGCTACAGCACACAGTGTGTGTTGTAAATAGGTATCCTACCGTAAAAAGTGTTGTAAATATGTATCAATAGGGAGCCTATTGTTCTAAATAGGTGTCCTATTAGCTGGACACCTAAGCCAGCTAATAGGATATGCTCAAGGGAAGGGTGGGTCTGAAATTCCACCTCTCTTGAGGCTTACGTATTTCTCTGGAGCCGTAAATTATGTGCCTGTGAGAGGCTGGAATTCACAGACTAAAAGAAACTAGGTACCTAAGCTGTTCTTATTAAAAACAGATGACTGCCTCTCTCTTTTAAAGCATAGCTAGTGGTAGGGGGGTTCACCTTTTATATAATAGTTTAGTGGTTAAAGCATTCATCCAGGAAGTAAGAGACCTGGGTTATAGGCTTTTCTTAGCCTGACAGGGTCTAAATCCACATCTCCCATCTCCCAGGAGAGTGTACTATCAGCCTACTGGCAGTGCTGGGAGAGGAATACTTTCTGTCCCTTCTCTTGAAACTGTATCACTGTGGAGCCCACAGTCCAAAATCCATAGGTACAGAGTAAGCAAGGGTAAATATAATTCTTCAACTCAGTGATAGAGACATTAAATTCTGGTCCATGCTCCAGGAATGTTTATGTATTGCATGTTAGAGTCATAGGATAAAATACCTTATCAAGTGTTGGGATCAGGGACCAGAATGATGGAACTTTCCTCCTCGCTGTGCTAGAGTCATGCTAACTCTTGCTTGCTCTTTTTCCAGCCCAATGAATCTGACATCCCTGTCAACATAATAGATTTCATAGATTTCATAGACATTAGGGCTGGAAGGGACCTCGGAAGATCATCGAGTCCAGCCCCCTGCCCAAAGGGCAGGAAGTCAGCTGGGGTCACAGGAGCCCAGCAAGATAAGCATCCAGTTTGCTCTTGAAGGTGTTCAATGTAGGCGC
>NW_005841963.1:2500150-2500621 GCF_000455745.1 Alligator sinensis
GGCAAACTCCTGGTCAAGCTCAGGACTTTGGGTGGGAGGTCTGTAATAGACTCCCACCATTGTGTCCCCTGTGCCATGTTCCCCACGGATTGTAACCCAGAGGGTCTCCAGCCATCCACCCTGGTCGCCAATATCGGCTTTGAGGGACGTGTAGCTTTCCTTAACATAGAGAGCTACACCCCCGCCCCTTTTCTCTACACAATCCCTCCTGTACAGGGTATAGCCATCTATACCCATGGTCCAGTCATGGGTGGAGTCCCACCAGGTCTCCGTTATCCCTATGACATCATAATTATTTGCACTGAGCAGGAGGATGAGTTCCTCCTGCTTATTCCCCAAGCTCCTGGCATTTGTGTACAGACAAGCAAGTGCCCCCTGGGGGGCTCCTTCCTTGCCCACAGATTTTACCAGGGCAGGGGCAGGGGTGGGCTCCCTTAAGTGCCTTGAACTGCTGGCTTTGTCAAGATTGCT
>NW_005841963.1:2500690-2510245 GCF_000455745.1 Alligator sinensis
TCTGGCTGAGAAGAGCCTCCTCCCTAGGGGAGAGAGGTGGAGGCCATCTCTTCCCAGCAGCTCGCTGCCTCTCTCGCCAAAGAGCGGGCTGTGGTCATGAAAGCCAAAGCCTTCCCGACGACACCAGCGCCGCAGTCTTTGGTTGACCACGTGGATCCTCCTCTCCCTCCTCGGCCCATAGCCTGAGACTGGGAGGATCGATGAGAACACCACCTGTGCCCCCAGACCCTTTAGCCCACTCCCAAATCCCTGTAGCGCCTCATGACCCGGCTGGGAGCGCTCCGAGCCATGTCAATGATCAATGCACAGACAAATCATACAGAGGCCCTGCCAGAAGCATGAAGTAGACCCTAAGGAATATGAAGCCAGGCATGCCACACCTGCAGGCACCTCTGCAGGCTGCCTGACCTCCTAAGTGGCAGGCACCCTAAGTGCCCTGCCACAATGGATAGTTTGAGTAGTGGAACATCAAGACCATTAAAAAGGATAGATGGTTATTAACACCTGCGGAGTGGCAAATGGTTACAGGAACTAGGGAGATGATAGTGCTCCTGCATTAGTAGGAATGTTGCCAGCAGGTTGAGGAAAGTAATTATTCCCTTCTATTCTGCACTGGCGAGGCCACGTCTGGAGTACTATGTCCAGTTTTGGGCCCCGCACTACAGAAAGGATGCAGACAAGTTAAAGAGAGTCCAGCAGAGGCAACACAAATGGTGTGGGGGCTCAGGGACATGATTTCTGAGGGGAGGCTGAAGAAACTGGGCTTATTTAGTCTGTAGAAGAGAAGAATGAGGAAGGGATTTGATAGCAGCCTTTAACTACCTGAAGGGTGGAGCTAGATTTTTCTCAGTAGTGGCAGATGACAGAACAAGGAACAATGGTCTCAAGTTGCAGCAAGGGAAGTCAGTACAACCATTGACAGGTGGAACTGTCCCACGTGTTTCCATTTCTGGCAAGTGTGTGAGGTCAGTTTGACCTGGTAAGTGCTGCAGCAAGAACAGGTTTACCAGATAAACCCAATACCAGCAGAAGCACCTGCTGCAGCTGCACCTCAATATAGAAAACTGTGAGGCAGTTCTACTCAGTAACATGACTGGGGGGGGAACCAGGCACCAGTTTTTATTGTGGCAGAAACAGCTCTGTACCACCATGCTTGGCTGAAACAGCCCTGTACCACCTAGTCAGAGCCAGGTGCAAGGACACCCAGAGCAGGTAAGACCACTTTCCCTTCCTGTCCCCATATCCCAGGTCCAGGGGATTTTTACTGAAGTTGCAAAACTCATTAGTTATGCCTCTGGTTGCAGCTGGTGGTGGAAACACCAACCCAATAGAGAACCAGTGAGGCAAGCTGAGGCAACATAATAGTGGTTCTCAGCTAGGATTCTGCTAAATTCAGAAAGGTTATGGAGGGGTGCCCTTAACCAAAGAAGGTTGGTCTAGACCAGGGGTGGGCAAAGTCTGGGCCACAGGCCAGATCGGGCCCACAGCAGACTCTATTTCCAAGCAGCCCCTGCCTGCGTCACTGCTGCCAGTTTCCACGGAGACCCCAGGAGCAGTGGCACCGTGACGGCACAGGGTCAGGGTTTCCATGGAGACCAGCCCTAGCAGCGCTGGCAGGGCATGTAGATGAGCAGGGAACTGCTCTGGGGCTGGGATCCTGCGGTGGCGACAGTATGGTCTGGAGTCAGGGCACAGTTGCCATCTGCTGCCCTCGTGCCCCGTGTGCTGTCACGGTGTTGCCACTGCTGGGGTCTCCATGAAAACTGGCTGCAGCAACATGGGCAGGAACTGCTGGGAAATGGAGTCCAGCTGCCCACCAGATCCGCCATTTTGCCTACCCTTGTTCTAGAACATTGATCCAGCCTGCAGGCCAGATGCAGCCTGCGGCATCATTACATCTGCCCTGCGGGGCTCCCCATCACCCTCTATGCATCCAGATCTGGCTGCACTGTTCTACCCCCACCCACCATGTCCAGATTGGGGTCAGGCTGCTCCCCGCCATGCATGTCCAGATTCATCGGCAACCGGTAGGGGGTGCGTGGGGGTGCTTCCCCCCCGACAGGGCTGGTACCCACCTGACGGCCAACACTGATGCTGTCAGTAAGGCTGGTGTCCCGCCTGACAGGATCAGTGGCTTCTGCGGGTGCCCCCCCAGATTCAGGAGGCACCAGTCACTCATGTCCAGATCAGAGCTACTCCTCCCCCTACTGTGTGCATCTGGATCAGGGCTGCCCTGCCCTGCCCCACTCTACCCAGTCCCAGCCTGCCTTGCCCTGTGCATCCAGAACAGGACATCACTGCTTCCCCCCCCACACACGTGTCTAGGTCAGGGCCACTCCACCCCGCTCCTGCCCCCGCCCCAGGCAGATAGATCAAAATTGGGCTGCGCAACCCCCTGCAGCCAGATTGATCCCACCAGCCAGATCTGGCCTGCAGAGGGATTTGGCACTGCCCATCCAGCCCACAGGGTAAAAGGTTGAGAACTACTGATACAGAGTAACTAGTCACGTAATGTTAAAGCATGGGATGCACTGATAACATCTACTGCTCATTGACTAGCCAATGATTCTTTATATATGTTAATTAGTGATCCTAAGTAGTAATGACTACACACAGTGATTTTTTACTCTGTACATTTACAGACCACACGTGGAAAAGGTGCATATACTTTCTCTCTCCTTCTACTCCCACCTTTGTGCTTCCACCACAGTTGTAAAACCTGCAAGATGGTAAGTTCAATTAGACATATGTAGATTCTGTTTCCTCACTTAAGGAACATGCAGATTTCATTACTGGGAATTGAAATTCCTGTTTGTTTCCAAGCTAACAACTGAATGACAGATTTTCCTCCAGCAGGGCAGATGTGAGGAAGCAGACCTACTCCACTTCCTTCATCATTTCTATATAAAGTTGAAAGGAAAATGGATCTGGACCTATTGTTCTTAGGGCTTCCTGGCTCCTTTTTAATAAGCTTCATTTGGAAAAGTAGGAGTCTGCCATTCTAAATAAGGACAAATACAGAACACATACATCTTACCAGGTTAATGTCCCAGAACTTCTTATTGAATAATGGGCACTAACAGAAGAAAGACAAAATCACAATGAACATATATTTGATTGTAGATTGCTGAAATGCTATAGACATCTTGCTTACTCTTCCCAGGCTACCAAAAGTTATTGCTTTTGTCTATACAAAGTCCTCTCAAATACCTGTAAATTAAATTTCCCTGGCCAGAACATCTCCCTTCTCGGTTTCTCATCTCTGAGACACCTATAAAAGCATCAACCCATCCTGAAAAGACCTGCCATTACTGTGGTTTGAGAGGAAGAAAGAGGTTTATACAGCCTTATCTCTTTACCCAGTGTATCATGTTATCATCTACAATACCCAGGCATGGATTAAAATGGTTTGATTTGGGAGTTATAGGCTTCCTTAAAAATCTGTATGTCTCCATATAACTATAGTTGTTTCGCCTATTGAGTATAGAACAGATGCAAGTTAAATTTTGCTATGTTTCTAACCAGTAACATAGTTTTGCACTATAATCACTTTTTAAGTGCTGTCTCTGTATGCAAGGCACATTGTCCTTAGCCTTTATGAATGAGAAGAGACAAGAATGGTGCAAGGAGCCTCCATTTCTACTTTTATCTTACAGTCACGGACAAGAGACAGTTATTTCCTTTGATTCGGAGTATTGTAAGGCTACTTGTTCTGTGTGGTCAGAAACCTTTATCATCTTAAAAGACTATATAACCTCTACATCATTCCATGAAATCAGTTAGGTAGAGTGAAGAGAGCAGGTTGCCTTATAAAAAGGGGCAAAACAGAACATATGACAAAATCCTGTGTGGATTGTTGGCAAAAGTCAGAATTCAGGCCCTTCACCACCATGAAACTTGATGTAAAAATGTAAAATACTAATTCCATTACATTGTTATTTTTCAGCAAACATTCCACTGGAAGGAACCACTGTGTTGGTCATGTTTGAGCATGGTAAAATATTCAACCCCTTTCCTTCATCCCTTTTTCTTTGAAAACACAGAGTGAATCAAAGCGCTTGGCATCATTTCTACAGAAACATCCCTGAATTCAAGGAGCCTTGGTTCTACATAGAATTAACACCCATTGTACCAATACAGTTCCACTGAACTTACACACAACTGGAATAGAATGGAGTATTTTAAAAAGTAAAGAAACAGAATTATCTTGGAATATTCAATTGGTTATTAATTCAAGGTATTTCAATAATCACACTTTGCACCAAACCCCCCCCCACACACATTTTTACTTTACAAAGAAACAAGTGTCATCATTAGTGCCTACTAGCTAACTTAAGCTTAATAGGAATTTTTAATAGTAAGAGTTTTGCTTTAGAAATTACATTTCAACATCTTCCCTGTTCTAGTTTTTTTAAGTAGCTTAGGACAGGGTTGTCAAACTCATCTGGCCCCGTGGCACAGGGCCAGCCCACAGGCTGGATCAGGCTCATAGACCTCCTGTCTGTATGCCTGCATGTGGCATCTGCCTAGGCCTGGGTGATGCAGCCTGGGACCAAACCCCAGAGAGCACTACAGGTAGCACAGTCCAGGACCTGGCCCCAGTGAGTGCTGCATGCCATATGCAGCGAATCTAGCACAGTGTGTGAGTCAACACAGCACCACCAGGGGCCAGATTATGGGACTCTGCAAGCCAGGTCCAGTCCGTAGGCTGTATGCCTGATACCCCTGGAAATTTCAATTCTGGGTATTCAGGGTGCATCTTACGGTTGTACGAGAGAATAGACATGCCTTGAAGGAATATGTCTGATAACACAATGGAGACACTTTTGTCTATTACAGCCAAAAATTGCTCCCAGTGACACCAATGTGAATCCAAAGGTATTCCATTGAGTGTAATGGAGTTACCTCAGTTTTTCAATGATATAACTGTTAGAGTTTGTTCCTTATCTTTTATCAGTTAGATTCCTTATCAGTTTTCTTCAGAAGATTTCTGGTAATTAAAACTAGATAATATGTTTCAAAATTAATTACAATTATTAATCTACTGGATAATCATAATAATTAATCATTAAATGATCATTTATCAATCATAATTCATCAGTTGGAGAATACTAAATATTATGGATTGGACCCTCAACTGTAGTAAAAAACTGGAAACAGTGTTATGGAAATGTAATTCATAAGAAGGTCTGGCCTCAAAATGAATAAGAAACTTAGAAAGTATGGTCTGATATTTGCTAATTTTATTCTGACTAGTTTTTCATGTTGGAATCCCTTTTCATAGAAGTTGTATTACTTGGTTAACATAAATCTCAGCAGCTGAAGTTTGTCCTCTCTGGTGTCAAAGGAAACTTTAAAACATAAAGTGTTATATCATGAAGTTTGTACTTTTTTATCAGGCAAAACAATTGATTTAAATATATCCCACTGTTGCCTCCCTATGATGCTATAATGAGTTTTATACCAGGCAAGGAGACTCAGACACAGTTGTCCTAAACCAGGGGTGAGCAAAATGCAGCAAACAGGCCGGATGAGGCCTGCCACGTCTTTCTACCCAGCCTGTGGGGCCCCTAAAACATTTAGAAAATCAATATTTATCTGCCCCTGACTGCCTGTCATGCCCTCAATGGCTTGCCAAAACTCAGTAAGCAGCCCTCTGCCTGAAATAACTGCCCGTCCCTGTCCTAAACTGAAGGCAAGTTTATAATTCCAATTAAAATTAAAGTAGTAGCAGTAGTAGTTTAAACATTTTAGGTTAGTAGCTAGTCAAAGCAGATGCTCACCACCCTGAAATATTGCAAATGCAACTTCACTTCTTGATCAGGCTGTGAAGTCTTGTCTGGGGCTCCTGGCTCCCATGTCTGAGTCAAGACAGGATCTTGAATCAATGACAGGATCGCTTCAGGCTTTCTTCAGGAGTGTTCCTAAGGGTACACTCTCTCACCTCTGTCTATATAACATATAGCTTGCATTTCTTAATACATAAAATTAACTTAAGCCTTCCTCCTACTGCATATTAATAATCTTGCTATTGTTTGCCAAATATGGTTACCTTTAACTAAAATTTTCTATTCTGTGATAAACTTTTCATTCTTAGGTAGGGGTAGGTTTTGCTCTGACTGTTCCTCTTGTTCCTCTTTTGCTCTGACTGTTCCTCTTGTTCAATTTAGTTAGCCAACTTCCTGATTCGTTGTAAGATGGGGACACTATTTTTCCATCTGCTCCTTTCACTGGGTGCAGGTCTTGACCACAATTCAAGCTAAGCATGCAGCTTGAGCTGAGCACAGAGGTCAAACTCAAGCCTGAAGGCCTCTGGGTCCCAACACCACATAAAAATAAAGATTATCTATTTTTTTCAGGTCAGCTTCAATACTAAAACATTTTAAGCAACACTAGCTTTTTAGAGTGTTTCCATTTAGAAGACTAATTCAATGGCGGTGATAGCAGGGGATTTTATGTTGTTGTATTTTGATAATTTCCACATCAAATTTACTCAACTTACAAGTAAAAAAGAGACAATTTTTCTTGCTGCAGCTAGAAAAGCAAACTGAGATATTAAAATTAAGCTGTGTCCTTTCCGGTTCATAAACTATTGCCAACCACTTTTGCTCATGGTTATACACTGTAAAGAAGAGGAAAGAAGAGAACTACTTACTGACAGCCGCAAATACTTACCAAGGAGCTGGTGAAGGAGAGACAAGTGTACCAGGAGCTACGGTTCTGGAGCAGCTGCTCCGTGAGACTAGAGCAGCCTCTGGAAGCCAGAAAAGGGGCATGCAGGGAGTGCGGCGAGCCAGGGAGTAGGGATAAGAGTCCTGAGTCCCGAGTAGCAGGGAGGAATGTCCCCAGTGGCACTGAGCCAGCGGGCAGCTGGTAATTAAGCTCAGGAGAGCTTATTTAGGCCAGGAGACACTGGTCAGAGAGAAGCCACAGAGTGGAGTAGCATTTGCAGCGAGGGAGTGATGGCGCAAAAAGGGCCAGTTGGAAGTAAAGTGTCTGAGCCCCGATTGTTAGGGTACTGACTTTTTTTTTTTTTTTTTACTTTCACCTTCTTTTTATCTGTGGCTGTGTTTCCTGCCATGCCCTTGTCTCTACAGGCTGGCAGGGTGTTGCATTAGGTGGGCAGAACCCCAACCTGAGCTATTTAAAGGGTAAATATCCCCAGATAGATTAATATCCCCTGGACCGGGGTTATCAGCCCAGACAGGCTTCTCTTCTTTTTGTTGGCTTAGATTATTTTGTTTTGTTATTTTTAGAGGGCTTAACCATCAGGGAGAGGGAATATACAAAAGGCCCTTCCCTGACCAACCGTGGGACTTACCTGAGACTGAAGTAGTCCAGCAGTGTGCGCTGATTTAATTCTGTTAAGAAGGTTGTCTAGACACACACAAGCCTGTGAAAGAAAAGAAGAGATTTCAGTTAAGATCAAAAAACAAAATGGTGGCATAATATCTGGGTGGTGCTAGGCCAGGGTGTAGGGGAGGTCAGAGCCCCAGAAGAAACCTACTTTGAGAGATCATTGTCCGGTGGCAGTGAGAATTACCACCTTCCAATTGTTATCATCCTAAAACATCAAGACATGGCAGAAAAGAGTTGAGATAACCACTACAGAAAACCAGGCAAGTGATTGCGTGACCAAAGGTCAGGGTCAGGAAGGTTCCAGGTGCCTGTACATGTAACTTTAACTAGGCCAAGCCCTGAAAAAGTGGTGCATTGGCTGGGAACTCGACGGCGACCTAACTGATCCAACAACGTGGATCTCTCACGGGGCATGATGGAAAACCCTGACCCGCTCCAACAAACTTGGCATCTGGTAGGCCAGCTCCAGCAGCAGCAGCAGCAGCAACAACAGGCCTGGGCTCAGAGGAACCAAGTAGAGCTGAAAGTCCCCAAGATGATGCCCCAGGATGATCCAGAAGCATTTCTGGAGAGCTTTGAGTGGGCAGAGCTAGCCTCAGAGCTAGATCAGAGCCGCTGGGCTGGGCAGTTGGGTGTAGTCTTGATAGGGTGGGCACAAGCTGCCTACCAAGCCAGGGCATGGGAAGAAGTCTTAGATTACGACAAACTAAAGAAGGAAATCCTATACTAGTTGGACATCAGTCCTGAAAGATACCACCAGACGTTCCAAGCTAACAAGAAGAAAGTGGATAAATCTCCTAGGGTCTTGCTTCAGCACCTGGCAGATCTACTGGAAAAGTGACTGAGGCCACAAAAGATGTCCAAGGTCAATATATGCGACCAGATCTTGTTAGAACAGTTTCTCTTGGACTTAGATGAGAATACACAAAGGTGGGTGAGATGTCACCATCCAGAATCATTGGTGGAAGCTCTGAGGCTGGAAGAGGATTTTGACAGTGCCCAAGGAGAAAATGGCTGTGAGTGGACTTTGAAAGGTGGGCTGAATATTAGTCAATGAGAGGCTGAATGTAAAGAGGCGCGTGAAGCACGTCTGGCTCATGGACGCAGCATGGTATGTTTTCAGTGTGGCAAGCTGGGACATATGGCCAGGGAGTGTACCAGCATGCCTCGGCAGGGGCCCCGTTCAGGAGACCCGTATTTCAAAGTGCGGGAGTACCAGAATGACCCGAAGGATAGTGGTCCAGGCAAAATGATGGATTGTACCCTAGGAAAGAGCAACTGGGAAGAGAACAAAGAGCAACCTATGGTTTAGGCAACAGCTGGGGGGAAGAAGATACAAGCCATCATCAATACCAGTTGTGCCCAAATGTTGATTCTGGAAGATCTAGCTTCTCTCGACTGGGCACCAGATGCAACGGCAGTCCAGATGATATGCATGCATGGACAACCTTCCACGTATCCCCGAAAGAGGTACCGGATGGAAATCCTTAATAGAGCCAGAGAGATGCCAGTTGGCCTAGCGGAGGATCTACTTTACCCAATGATATTGGGCCATAACTGGGAAGAGATCTACCAGGTGCTGAAGGTGGTGAGAAAACTGACTAGGACTCACAGGAGAAGAATCAGAGAACATGGAGGGATTTGACCTAGAGAGTTTGTCCAGCAACACACGCTTTTGAGAGGCGCAAGTGGAAGAGGGGGCGTTCCATGCCATTATCCAGATGGAGCTGGTCATGAACAATGAACCAAGCGGCCCCAATGTTGCAATGTTGCACATTACCCCAGTTTGAACTTAGAAAGGGCCTACTTTATAGAATTAAGTCAGGTCATCAAGAAGGGCAAGAAATACCTAAACTATTGATCCCTCAACCCTACTGGGCCCCACTAATTGAGATTGGCACATGTGAATCCTCTGGGAGGACATATGGGGAGGGCAAAAATGGAAGCTCATTTGGCCAAATACTGTTTTTGGCCACACCTATCTAAGCAAGTCGAAGACTTCTGCCGAGCGTGTCCAAATTGCCAAAGGGTCAGCCTAAGGAAACCCCCATGGGCCCCACTACAGTCTATGCTGATAGTGTCAGACTTAGGCTTAGAAAGTGGGTGGATAAAAACCAAATGACATTCAATACAGATAAATGCAAGGTACTCCACCTTGGAGGGAAAAAAACTCGCATCACGCTTATAGGTTCAGCA
>NW_005841963.1:2510275-2519446 GCF_000455745.1 Alligator sinensis
AGGGACTTCGGGGTCATGATTGACCACAAGATGAACATGAGCCACCAATGTGATGTCACAGCTGGTAAAGTAAACAAAACTCTGGCTTGCATCCATAGATGCTTCTCAAGCAAATCTCAGGATATCATCCTCCCGCTGTACTCAGACTTGATGAAGCCGCAGCTGGAGTACTGTATCCAATTCTGGGCTCTACAATTTAAGAAGGATGTGGAGAAGCTTGAGAGAGTCCATAGAAGAGCCACACACATGATTAGAAGGCAAGAGAACAGGCCTTATGAAGAGAGGCTTAGAGCCATGGGACTCCTCAGCCTGGAAAAACCCAGTCTCAGGGATGACCTGATGGCAGCCTATAAGTATGTAAGGGATGTGCATCAGGATCTGGGGGAATGCCTGTTCACCACAGCACCTCAAGGGATGACAATGTCCAATGGTCACATACTCCTCCAAAACCTTTTTAGGTTGGACATAAGGAAAAACTTCTTTCCTGTCCAAGCCCCGAAGGCCTGGAATAGACTCCCTCCAGAGGTGGTGCAAGCACCTACTCTGGACTCTTCTAAGAAACATTTGGACACTTTTCTTGCAGGTATCCTTTGACCCTAGCTGACTTCCTGCCCCTGGGGCAGAGGGCTGGACTCAATGATCTTCTGAGGTCCATTTCACCCCTAATGTCTATGAAATCATTCCAGTCCTTTTAATATTTAAACCCTTTTGCACGGATAGCTTTAGACAGTTGAGCCACTACCGAGTTCAGCGGAACACCAGTTTATACTAGTCCTAATGGATTATGCAACATGGTTCCCAGATGCCATCCCACTTCACTTAGTTACAGGACATCAGGCAACAGAGGAAATACTGAAGTGGATATCGAGGGTCGGCATTTCCAAAGAGATAATTACTGACCAGGGGACTAGTTGTATGTCACACGTCATCTGCAGCCTTTGCAGTGTGCTTCAAATCCAGCACCTGCAGATGGCAGTGTATCATCCCCAGACAAATGGGTTAGTGGAGAGGTTTAATGGTACCCTTAAAAATATGTTGTGCCAGTGTGCCCAAGAGGAGCTCCATAAGTGGGACCTGTTAGTGCCTTCACTCTTGTTCGCCATATGGGAAGCCCCTCAATCTTCCATGCAGTTTGCCCCATTTGAGCTTGTGTACACCACATCAGCCTCAAGGACTCTTAAATATAGTACAGGAGGGTTGGGAAAGAGAAGAATTTATGAGCCCACAACCCTCTGAATATGTATGAGAACTGAGGCACCGGCTACAGAGGGCCGGAGAGGTTGCTCGAGACCATCTCAGTTGAGTTCAGTAGAAATAAAAAGAGTGTTATGACAAGGGTGTACAGACGAGAAAGCTCAGTGAGGGACAAAAGGTGTTAGTGCTCCTTCCCAGTGCAATTAGTAAGTTCCTGACATGCTAGCAAGGGCCGTTTGAGATAGTGAGATGAGTCGGCCCAGAAGTGTTCCAACTGGGGATACAAGAAAGAGAAGTAAATTTACCACGTTAATTTGCTAAGGTTATGGCAAGAAACAAAGGGTCTATTATCTACCCCAGTAAGAGAGAGATCAGATGTAAAGCAGGAGAAAAATAAAAAAAACAGAAGAATGGGGACTTACAAAGGATATCTGTCTAGGATCCCAGTTGTTGGGGGGGGACAAAAGGTGTAGTTAGAGCAGCTAGTACAAGAAATTTGCAATGTGTTTAGCAAAATTCTTGGATCCACAAAGGGAGTAAGTCACAGCATTATCACACCGAAAGGCAAAGTGGTAAGGGAGAAATGGCAGAGGATCCCTTACCATCAATATGACCTAATAAGGGCTGAAACAGATAAAATGTTAGCTCAGGGTGTGATCACCAAATCTCAAAACCGCTGGCGAAGCCCCTTAGTGGCTGTGCCAAAACTAGACAGATCACTAAGACTGTGCATAGACTTTTGAAAATTGAACGCTATCTCTAGATTTGATGCTTTTCCAATACCACAGATTAACAAGTTACTAGAGAGGGTAGGGCAAGCAAAATTTATATCCACCTTGGACTGATCTAAGGGATATTGGCAAGTGCCAGTACAAAAGAATGATCAAGCAAAAACTGCCTTTGGCACTCCATGGGGTCTTTATGAGTTCAAACGCATGCCGTTCAGTGTACATGGTGCAGTGGAAATGTTTCAAAGACTAATCGATTGGGCACTAGCCCCACATCAAAGATATGCTGCAGCCTACCTGGCCGACATCATCATTTACTCAAACAAGTTGGAGCAACATCTAAAAGCCCTTTGGGCAGTCCTCCAGGAACTCTGGTTAGCCGATTTAACTGCCAAACCAGGAAAATGTGTATTAGGAAAGGCAGAGACCAAATATCTCAGGTTCTCAGTGGGATAGAGATGTATCCGACCGGCTAGCTGATAAGATAGAGACCATAAGAGACTACCCCCTGCCCCAAACTAGAAAACAGATGAGAGCTTTTCTCAGGCTAGCCAGTTACTACTTGCACTTTATTCCACATTTCGGGGGAGGTGACCACACCATTAACAGACATTTTGAAGGGAAAAAGCTCAGACCTTATAAAGCGGGATGAATCACGCCTCCAAGCATTTCAGAGAATGAAAACAGCACTGTGCCTTGATGTGGTCCTAAAGACTCCTGATTTCACACAGCTTTACGTTTGTCAGACGGATGCCTCTAATCATGCCATGGGAGCTGTGTTGTCCCCAGAAATGGACAGAGTGGACCAGCCCATAGCCTATGCCAGCCACAAGTTGAATTCTCACTGTAACAGGGTGGCTGAAGCACCCTGGCACAGGAGTGCAAGTATTAAAACATAGGAAAGAAACTTACCGGGAGATGCTGAGGAAACCGTGGTGAGCCAGGGCGGGAAAGATGCCATGGCCTGATTAATTAAGGGAACCAGCTGGGGCCACGGCAGTTCAAAGGCTGATGTGGCAAAACCCAGCTGCCAGGGTTCAAACCCAAGATGGAGAATGACGCAGCCAAAGAAAAAGAAAAAGCCGTGCCAAAAAGTTAAAAGGGAAACAGCTGGGTTGGGAAGGCAGTGAATTGGAGGCTGCCCCAGGGACCCAGCTGACCGGGAGAGAAATTTAAGGGGACATTGAGGGAGAGTCTGGGTTGGATCTGAGTAATGGGAGAAGGAGGAGGAGAGAGAGAAGACAACGAGAGCTGAGGAGGGAAAGAAACAACTTTGGGGTTGGGGGAAACCCCAATCCCAGACTTACCTGGTGAGAGCCAACAAAGACACAGAGGAGACTGTTCTGTCGGTGAGTACTGTCCTGAGGGGTGAAGATAACCTCTTGGGGGACCTAGAGGAAAAGAGATACGGACAGGATTACACCCCAAGGAGGGGTAAGTCCATCCTGACCCTGAAGGTTAAGGGTGGGATTAGAACTAAGAAGTGGCTACCTTGGGACCTGTGCAGGGAAGAACAGGGCAAGCAGCCAACTTAGAGGAGGACCGCTCAGGAAAGGAGTCCATAAGACTAAGACAGGACCCTCAGTAACATAGGTGAGTAACATCACACCCAGAACATCTGGTGTGGTTAGGGAAGGCTATAGGGATGGTGGAGCCCTACAAAGATAAGATGTCACCCTGAGCCTATAACCAACCCCATTTTCTCACAAAACTGTTTTTGCACCTCTCTTTTCTAACATCAAGGCATGGCAGAAGATTTTTCTGAAGGACAGAACACAACTATTCCAGCAAGGAGGCAACTCAGCTCTAGGAGGCACGCCACCAACCGCTTACACTCACTAACAAAGGTATGTCACTGTAGAGTGAAACTGTCTAGCCATAAAATGGGGGCTAGAGTATTTTCATTATGTGGCCAGAAGTTTACATTAATAACTGACCACACCCCTCTGAAATGGCTTAAGACCTCACAGACTCATAACCAGGGATCCTGGTTTTCCCTGATAAAAAAATGCAAATTCTCTGATTAGAACCCCAAAATCCATGATTAAAATTAAAGGCCCCCCACAGCCCTGCTTATGCCCCTCACAGCCCACCCCCCCGCCCTGCTCATGCCCCTCACTCCCTCCACAACAGGCCCCCCAACCCAACTGGTGCCCCTAACTCCCCCCCACCACAACCCCACAGCCCTGCTCATGCCCCTTGCCCCCCACCCATAGCCCCTGCCTCCCAGCCTTGCCAGAGGGGGGGCCCCAGCTGCCAGGGCTATGGGGCCAGGGACCCAGGTCTGCAGCTCCCTGCCCCCAACAGAAGGCAGCAACTGCTGCAACAGAAGAAGCACAGAGCTGGCTCCCCGACTGCAGGCTCAGGCTGGGGTGAGACTGGCTTCTGGTGGCAATGCACACTCCCAGGGGTCAAAGGGGACCTGTATCCCCCAGATCTGTGCAGGAGATGGTGGCAGAGCAGGTATGTGCTGTGGGCTCATGCTCCCAGCTCTGCTGCCCTCCTCCAGGGCGTCCGCAGTGCAGCGTGTATGACCCAGTGTGGCCAGGCACAGCAAATCCACACAGGAAAGCTGCTTGCTGCTGCGAGCTCTGTGCTGCCCTGGCCACACTTCCCCTGCAGGCAGGGGCAGGAGCAAGGGGCACAACCCTGCACTGCTGCCCATGCTGCGCCCGTGCACACAGGAGAAGTGTGGCCAGGGCAGCACAGAGCTCGCAGTGGCAAGCAGCTTTCCTGTGTGGCCCCACTGGGCCCTGCAGCTCTGGGTTGCACATGTTGCACTGCGGAGGCCCTGGGGGAGGACAGCAGGGTGGGGAGCATGAGCCCACAGCATGCACCCACCCTGCACCTGCCCCATGCACAGATCTGGGGATGTGGGTCCCCCCTGCCCCCTGGGGGTGGGGCTGGCTCCCAGCCACAGTGTGCACTTCTGGAGGGTGGGGGGGACCTTGTTTTAACAAATATAATTCTGTATCCAAATACACAAAGGAAGCAGAAAGGTACGTTTTTACACATTTTACTTAATGTTACTCAGAAACAGACTAAAGATTAGGGGTTAGATCCACATAAGGAATTAGATGCTTAATTCCTTTGTTAGGTCCTTAAATCCAAAATGGGATCCTCACCTGGCACCTAAAACCCCTATATCTTTTAGTCTTCACCAGTAGAATTCTTTTAGTATTCTAGTCTTCACTACTGCTGAGCACATTAGTCTTGACTGTGATGTATGCTTCAGGCACGTAGTCCACTCCTACCCCTGACAAGATAGATAAATTTGGCCTTTTCACACCTCTCTCACCTTCTATATCTGGTCAGATTAGTCCACAAAGCACATGATGGTGGTAGTGGTGCCCTATTTGTAACCAGCAGCTCAATGTTTAGAGCACTCACTGAGGATGGGAGAGACCAAGGTTCAGTACCCTTCTCCACTTGTGAGGAATGAAATATAAACTTCCTGTGAGAATGCCCTAATCACTAAGCTAATGAGTCATCATTACTTTTGCTCCCTCTTGGAACCAATACATACAGAAGTAGCTTATGCAAAGCAGAATAATGTTAACAAGAACTGTAAATTCCCTCTTCTTTCCAGAGTGCTTAGACTTCTCTGCTGGGAGGTGGGGATTTGAATCTCCTCAGGCAGAGGGTCTTCCAGTTTCCAGTGAGTGAATTAATCCACAGCTGTCCTGTGGCACCTGGACTTCCACCCAGCCACTGCTCCTCTCACTGCTTTGTTTGTGGCAGCAGCTTCACTCTCTGAGCTCCCACTTCTTGCCCTCACCCCAGGGAAAAATGTGGCACAGGCCACAGTGCCATGGGAGTCTTCAGTCTAGGATGCTTGAGCACTGTTGTGAAGTAGGACAGCCTGTAGCCAGGGAGATGGGGTGAGGCCAGGGCACTGCCTATGCAGTGCAATGCGGGTAGCCTGGTGGAGTACAGCTCAGATCCATGGTTTGCATTGGTGCAGCCTGCATGGCATGTAAACCCTGTTGTTCAGCTTGCAGGGCACATGGCACCTGGCTGATTAGAAGTTGGACAGCCCTGCATTAACCAGTGAACTTGTTAATGAAAGGGGACTGCTATCCCTTTAGGTTAGATATTAGGAAAATCTTTCTCATGAAGAGAGTAGTAAAGCACTAGAACAGGTTACCCAGAGAGGTTGTGGACTCTCCATCCTTGGAGGTTTTTAACACCTGGCTAGACAATGCCTTGACTGCAGTGGCAACATATAGGGGGTGCACGTGCACCCCCTGAGAGTGCTGATGCACCCCCTGCACAGGCAGTGTTCCCCACTTAGGTGATGAGCAAGGGGGCAGATACCTCTCCTGAAAGCGATGGCTGGGAGAGTGGGGGCACCAGGAGAAGCACCCCTGGCCCTTTTGGGTCAGCCGCAGAGGGCACCCCCCACCCCCAGTCGCCCCCTCTTGACTCAGGAGGCACCAGTCACCCATGCATGGCTGGAATGATCTAGTTGGGGATGGTCCTGCTTTGAGTACAGGGATTGGACTAGATGACCTCCTGAGGTCCCTTCCAACCCTCATTTTCTATGATTCTATGATACCCCATCTCCTCTGACTGTGTGCTGTGAGAAAGGGCTGGCATGGGTTCTAATTGTAGAAAAGGTTTCATGACTGTGAATCCCAAGTGCTAGCAGGTAGAGTCCTGCAATAGGGGTGGGATACCCCCAGGGTTTGGGGGATCTGGCAACCTGCTGGTGGCTGTAGGAGAAATACATTTTGTTGCACTCAAAATAGGACAGGAAAAAAAAATCATCTTGCAAGAATTTGTGAAAACAGGTCTCATTTACATATTTGTAAGGATGAAATAAAATCTGCCTCAGTGCAACATGAAGTGTGGCTTAAGTTGTTACAGATAGGAGCAGTTAAATATGACAAAAACATGTGCGAGCTGGTTGGAGCAGGGAAAGTTTTCATGGGGTGGGTTGGGGGCTCTACAGGGGGTGGATCTAAATCATAGGAAGAGGGCCCTAAAACTCATCCCTTTCTTCAGTGTTTCCCACTACTTCAGTTTTCCCCAGCTGGCGTGTCTACCCATGTGCCCAGCTGTGCAGTTGTTATTGCGCAGTTATTACTGCACAGTCATTTAGTACTAAATTTAGCCCCAGAAAGTACTAAATGACTGAGCAGTAGTGGTGGTTACTGCAGAGTCCTGACAGCACATGAGTCGTTTCCAACCCTACTGCGCAGTAGCAATGACAATGTAGCATCTTGTGTAGAGGTGCCCACTGTGTCCTAGTTTAAAACTACCCCCCTCCCCCGCTCAGCACAATAAATATATCACTTAGATTTCTTTCATCATAAACTACTCTTCTCTCTTGATAACATGGCTGTATTCATCTTTAGAATATTATCTTACAAACTCTTATATGTTTAACTTAATTTCAGTGGAAACATGTATATGTTTAAAATCATGCATGTGTTTAAGATTAGAGCCTTATTTACTAAGGGTTTGGGATCCTGGAATACTGATCACAGATTTACTATCTTTCTATCCCCAGCCCTGCAGATTCATTAGTGAGTGGTAAGGAGGACAGGAGATACCAGTCACCAACATGTGAACAAACCTTAAAAAGGACTATTTCTGGAAGAGTTGGCTCTCTTGGGAATTAAGTACAAAAGAAAGTTTGGAAGCTCATGGCAAGCACGAACTGTTGCTGGCAGGAGCTGCCATATAGCTGACAAGTTAGTGAAGCTCCATCTGTGACATTTAGTGAAAATGACTGAGTCAATTTGTATGCAACTATAAAGATCAGTTAAAAAATCCTGTGGATTTGGTGGTAAAATGCGTAGGTTTGTTAGGTCTAGTAAATGAAGTTCTTTTATTTTTAACCAAAAGTACCATTATATTAAACTACCAACATGACTCAGCCTTCATCAGGACAGGCGGAATCAAGGCTCTCTCAGTTTCAAACGTCCTTGCATGACTTGTTCTTTCTGCTGGGTCTGCCAACAGTTGTAAATCAATGTGCAGTGAACTTGTGAGGTGGGAGCTGAGATCCCCCCAACTCATTACATATACTCCTAAAAACATTGATTACCTGGGAATAACTTGTAATCTGTGTTATGCTGGGTTGGATTCAAAATGGTAACATTCAGGTGGAAGCTTCTGTAGTTCCTTAGTAATTCCCTCAATTACCGTATTTGTTACTAGACGTGAAGTGAGGCTTATTTTCTTGGAAGATACCAATAAGTTTATTACATCTAATTCTGAACTTTTTGGAGCTTGGGCAGGCACAATCTTAGTAGAAAGGGGTGGGGTGTAGGGGGGGAGGAGCCCCATAGAAGACATGCCAGTAGAGTCACCCTGGGTCCTACAGAAATCACTGAGCACCACCTCTGGAGGTAAAATCCAGTATAAAAAACAAGTTGTGGCAGGTGAATAGACCCAGGTGAGATGTGGTTCAGGTGGGATATGCCCATTGACTGGTATAGTGGTCATGAGCCTGTCATACCAGGATTTCCCAGTATCTAAATTTACTACAGTTATTACAAGATCACTATCCTACTTTATGAAGGGGTCCTATACCTACATTTAAAGCACTAATGCCTAAGGCCGTGAGTAGACAAAATGAAGGGTGTGTGTGCACAACACTTTAAAGCGGGCTAAATGCTTTTGCACTGCTTTAATTGTATTGGTATTTGCATGCCTTGGCAGCATATTGTGCATTAATTCCAGCCACTGTAGGAAATTCAGTGGCATAATGTGCCTTAAATGACTTGGGGTGCAGCAAAATAAAACTCCAAGGAGGTGTCTTAATTTGCTGCCCCTACAGCCGCAGAGTGAAGCCTGGGGCTTCGTGCAGCTCCACGGCTCTGCAAGAATCCCTGCAGGGAGCCTGGCAGCAGCCCAGGAAAGCAGTGAGCCTGATTTCCCGCCCCCCTTCCCCGGAGCCTGCCTGCCTGCTTGAGCTGCACAGGGGCCCAGTGCTTCCCTCCGTGGCTGAGGTGCCCCCCAGGACCACCCATGCCAGGTGCCTGCGGGTGGGTTCTGCCTGGGTGGGGCTGCTGCTGCTGTGGAGGGAAGCACCAGCCCCCCGCCTCATAGCCCAGGGACCGCTCCTCCTGCCGGCAGCTCAACCTCCCCTCCCTGCCGCCAGAGGCAGGTAAGTGCAGGGTGTGTGTATGACACGGGGGTTTACTTCACCCTAAATTGAACTGGTGGGTTTTTAAACCCACCAGTTCAATTTAGGGACCCCATTTCACCTACATACGCCCTAAGCTAGCATGCAGCT
>NW_005841963.1:2519492-2524510 GCF_000455745.1 Alligator sinensis
TGAACCTTTAAAAAGCAATGACCCTTGGAACCAAATCATCTGCTAAAAAGAACTCTTGACATGAGCTTAGTCTCTCATAACACTGACTAATTATAATAGAACTATAATATGTTATTTAGTAGTTGAGAAAGTGATGATTGCTTCAGTTACAATTATTCTGGTGTCACAATTGCCTCAGCTAAGAGTGACCTCAGCTATTACTCTGACCCTATGTTATATGGTTTATTTAATCAATACAATTACATATAATACTAATGAATTAGCTTAATTATAACCTAATGGAACCCACCTACAAAATGCACAAGCCATTTTATGCTGCAAAGTGTGTTCTCATTTTCATGTTGCTAGTTATTAAATATAATTATGTTTTTTTCCTCTCATATTTGTTGTATATGATCATGTCTTCTATATATGCTGTATTTAAGCATCTGGCCTCCTTATCTTCAAAACACCAAGATAAACTGCATGTAGGCAGATATCTGTGGCTTTTGTTTAGGCCTATTGTTTAGAACCCTTCATGCTGTTTACTGTGAACAAGAAAGCAGTGGGTTCAAGCAATGGGGATCAGCTCCTAGCCTGATTGGCAAAAGTGGGCAGTGTTCTTTTTTAAGTAATTGACTAAGAGAGATGATGAAATGTGGCAACACCTGACTGGATACTTGAGGGTGATGTTGTGCCATAGTATATAGGAATTTTCAGCTGAGAGTCTCTCTCTGGGGCTGCAAAGCTGGAAGCTGAGCTGCAGAAAATTGCAGCCCATGGAGGGGGGTCTCCCCCCACCTTCACTGGAGAAGCAAGTTGGAGCTATGTGAAGGAAAAATCCAAGGTAGAGGAAGAAAAAGACTGTCTCAGAGTTTGGGGGACAGATTCTCTCCCTCTCTTCTCCTTTTTCCTGGGGTTTGAGTGGGATAAAACCATGGGGTTATTAATCCATGGGGGTAAAACTATGAGAGTTTTGAGTGGGATAATACTGTGGGGGCTGAAGCCTGGCAGTTTTGCTAGCAGATTTGGGCCAGGATTAAAAGCCTGGCACATTTCGGACCAGGGCTGAGGATGTGGCATGTTTGTTACTGTTGCAATTTCTTTTGTTTCAGTCTAGCTATGTGGCTGAACCCCAGCAGTATATTCTGCTGACACATTTGGGCCAGGATTAAAGGCCTGGCAAATTTGGGACCAGGTTTAAGACCTTGAGTGGGATAATACTGTGGGGGTATTAATCCCTGGAGCAAACTGGCCAAGAATGGAGTCCTGACAGTTATTGATCAGAATAAACCTCCCCATCCACCTTCAGCTTTGTTGTTTTACAGCTGTTTTGTCTTGGTCTAGTTCAGACTTGTCCAACATACGGCCTACCAAGGCATTTTCTGAGGCCCGCAGTGCTGCAACAGGAAATGAAAGTAAACACGGTTTACTTTCGTTCCCACCCCTTGTCCCTCCCCCAGTCCCTCAGCAGCTTCCTAATGGCTGCTGAAGGACTGGGGAAGGGACATGGTTCCCACACGCACCGCGTCAGCATGGCGCGGCCCAGCCGGGTCCCTCGCAGGGCCAGACCCCTCCCTGGCCAGGGGTGGCGCTGGCTGCGGCTCCTGAGCGGCCCCGCCTGCCCGCCCGCCCTGAGGAGCTGGTGCCTGCCTGGGCAGCTGTAGCCGGTGCCACGGGCTCGGGGCAGGCGCAGGATGGAGCCTTCATGGGAGAACTTTGCTGCTGGGTGGCGGAGGAGCGGTTCCGCTCACGGGCCCGGGACACGCCGGTCACTGGCAGGGAGGATGCGCGTCCAGGAGTGCCTGTGCTCCTGCCCCCGCCTCCCCGCTCTGACACGAGCCCGTGCACATGCCCTGCACTGCCAGAGTGGCCCTACGCGGGAGGCCAAGCAGCGGCCGCTGGCACTGCCAGCCCACAACTGCCTCCTAACCTGCCCACTTCAAGCCAGCCCTCTTGCCCTGCCCTGCCCTGCCCCACAGCAAGGCGGCACCTGCTCCTCTGGCCAGTCTCCCCCTGGTCACTGCGGCTCTCCGGGCTCGGCCGCCCACGCACGAGGCCCCGAGGGGGCCATTTCTCACGTGCTGCTGGGGACGGGAGGAGCCCAGTTGGGTCTGCAGCGACCAGCAGAAGTGGCGGAGCCATGTGCCACTTGGGACAGGACAAGCCTGCACCGGTCAGTCCCGAGGGGCACACGGCTCCGCCGCCGCTTCTGCTGGCTGGTGCAAACCTGGCCGGCCTCCTCCCGTCCCCAGCAGCACATAGGAAGCCGGCTTCAGCTGCATGCTGCTTTTTCTGGCTGGGGCGGACCCGGGTTTGGCCAGGCAGGTCCTGCAGCACCATATCAACCCAGGCATGGCACCAGCAGGCCGGGTGGGCCCCCAGTCAACTCTGGCCTGGCCCCACGGCTTCTCCAGCACCAGGTCAACACAGTTGTAGCCAAGCGGCTCCTGCAGCACCATGTCAACCCGGGCATGGCACGAGGCCGGCCAGGCACCAGGTCTGTAGAAATACTGTCCAGTGTTTGGATTGTGTTTACTTCTGTTTCTCTTTGTGTGGGATTGGGGGTTCAATTTGTTACTGCTTGTTAAAGATGTGTTACCAACAAATTATTAATTCAGTAAATCTTCTTGAAGATTATTCTCAAAAATGCCCATATTTTGTTGCTTTGATTAGTTTCCACTCTGGCTGATATCTTTTCCACATTTGATCTGTCGACTTGCATTATGCTTCTTTCATTCATTGAGAAGTGAGTAGAAGCGAAAGTGTTTATTTTAGTCAAGTGTTTGGTATTATTTCATTCTTGCTTTTATATTGTTTTTATTTTGGATTTTAAACCACATTTCCAGACCCATTTCATTGTCACTTCCTGTAACTTCATTGGTGTCAAAGGTCACGTGACATCACTTCCTGATGTGATACCATTTCCTGTGAGGTCTTTAAATATGGCTCACAGGCCCACTGGGTGATAAAAAGTTTGTGATCCAGCCCCACATTCAAAAGGGTTGGACACCCCTGGTCTAGTTAGTGTTACTGAACCCTGCAGTACTCCAAGCCCTGGCACAGATAGGCCTGGCTCTCTCTTGTTGCTTGGTCTGGGCCCAGTGCAGGGCCTGGCTCCTCTCTGAGTTCTTTTTGCACCTCTTCTGCTCCAGCAGAGCTAGAGATTGGACTAGGAATTTTGGGGTGCAGTATGCTGGTGGGAGCTGCAGTCAGCCCCTCAAAGCCACCACATGGAAGCAGAGATCTGTGCCCTGCAGCTTCCCAGGAAGCAACAAAGGGCCCCTTGCAATGCAGAGGGATCAACACTCCCTGGCACAGGGGTGGGCAAAATATGGCAAACAAGCCAGATTCAGTGCGCTCTAGGCTGTTATATTCGGCCTGGGGGCCCCTCCATAGGCCCTGGCCCTCGAGGACAAGGTGCAGCTTTGGGTGCCAAGCAACCACCCCCACTCCAGCCAGACCTAACCTGTCCCCAGGCCCAAGCCAGGGGCACTAGAGACAAGAAGCCTCTGCCTGGCAGGAGCTTTTGCTTCGCCTCCCCAGGGCGGTTTCCAGCCTCCCTGCCTATGAGCCCGGAAATGCAAGTAAGGGCCCCACCAGGCCAGGGCCAGGGACTCCTGCTGGGAGAAAGGGGCAGGAGCACAGGGAGCCATGCGCTATGGGGCTAGGCTGGACTGGCCCCGTACGCTGCAGGAGCTGCATGTTAAGAGGCTGGGTCAGGCTAGCCCCACACGCTGCCACCATGTGCAGTCAGAGACTCAGGCAGGAGCTGTGTATTACGGGGCCAGGTGGGGCTGGCCCCGCTTCTGCCACCACATGAAGATCCAGGACTGACACACTCCAGGGACTCTGAGGACACCCCCCCCACCACCATACTCCCCAAACAGAGCCACACCCTCCCACAGTCCACACACACACTTCCACCATAACCCCCCACACACCCACACCCTCCCACAGCCCCCACACACTCCCAGCCCCCCACATACACCCACAGGACCAACAGACACTCCCCTCCACATGCCCAAACACACTCACATCCTACCACACACGCTCCCACCCCCATATTCGCATGCACACCCTCACTCTCCTACATCCCCCACCCCAACCATACCTGGCACCCCTCCACACACCCCCACCCACCATACCCACACTACACACACTACTCCCCAACCCCCCCCACACATACACCCTTACCTGCCGACATACAATATACAAGAATAAGACTGTATTTCGAACTATTATGCAATCACCTCTAAATACACTATAAAAACACCATAAATCAGAACAAACATATATTTAATAAAATTAAACAATTTGGACAGGCTGGGGAAGTGGGTAGAACAGAACAGAGATTTATACAGAGAGCAGAGAGATATTTTAACAAAGATAAGTGCCGTGTTGCACCTACAGAGGAAGAATCATCAACACACCTATAGCCTGGGAGGTACCATTCTAAGTAGCACAACTGTGGAAAGGGATCTCTGAGTCATAGTTGACTCCAAAATGAACGTAAGTTACCAATGTGATGAAGTATTAAGTAAAGCTAACCACATTCTTTCTTGCATAAGTAGATGAATCACAAACAGGTCTAGGGAGGTGATACTTCCTTTCTACATGGCATTGGTCAGGCCACAGCTGGAGTACTGTGTCCAGCATTGGGCACTGCACTTCAAGAGGGATGTGGATAACCTGGAAAGGGTTCAGCAAACCCAATGAGGACTGATCGGGGGACCTGAATCTCTTCAGCCTCCGCAAGAGAAGGCTGAGAGGTGATCTTGTGGCCATCTACACACTCATTGGGGGGGGACAGCAGGAAATAGGGGATACTACGTTTACCAGGGCATCTATCAGGGTAACTAGAAACAATAGCCACAAACCGAAGAGCAAATTTAGATTGGACATCAGGAAAAAATTATTTAGCGAGGGTTGCCAAAATATGGAATATGCTTCCAAGGGAGGTGCTGCTATCCCCTTCCTTGGAGGTATTTAAGAGGAGATTGAGCAAACATCTGGCTGGGGTCATCTGACCCTAGCAC
>NW_005841963.1:2524520-2526507 GCF_000455745.1 Alligator sinensis
GGGGTCAGCCTCGATGATCTAGGAATAATGGCCATAAGTTGACTGAGAGTAGGTTCAGGCTAGACATCAGGAGGCACTACTTCACAGTCAGGGCGGCTAGGATCTGGAACCAACTTTCAAGGGAAGTGGTGCTCGCTCCTACACTGGGGGGTCTTCAAAAGGAAGCTAGATAATCACCTGGCCGGGGATGTTTGACCCCAGCATTCTTTCCTGCCCATGGCAGGGGGTTGGACTTGATGTTCTGCTCAGGTTCCTTCCGACCCTACCAACTATGACACTATGAAACTATCTAATAGGTCCCTTCCAACCCTAAAATCTAGGAAAATAAGTTATAGTAGATTTTTTTAGTATATGATATTCTTTTCCAGTTTCAAGATGGCAGCACCCTTCCTCCCAAAAGTAGTACTGCTGGGGCAAGGGGAGGAACTTCCAGTGACAAAGTCAGGGGCTAGGGGTGGGACTTCATGTCCTAAGATGGGCAACCAGGGGGTGGGACTACCCTTGTAACCCTCAACAGCTCACCAAAGCTCATTAAGTGGCCCTCCAGCCAAAATAATTGCCCACCTTTGCCCTAGCAGCTTTCTGAGATGCAGCATACCCCAAGAAGCAGCTCATAGGACTCTCTGGTGTGGGCCTTGTCCAGCCTATTGCTGAAGGGCAGGTATAGGGGTGAAGGCCCCCAGAACTACCCTTTGGGTGAACCCTCCCCCCCAAGTCCCAGACTGCCTGGGCATGGATGGAGCCCCTCCCAAAAGGGTGCAACCTTGTAGTTGATAGGGTTTCAAATTTCATTTGGTGTTTTTCTTTGCTTTCATTGCCTTTGTTTTCTGAAATAATCTGTCCTTTTGTGGGGGCTTGTGAGGAGGGGTTTTGTTTATGCAAGACGCCCCAGCCAAAATCAGAGATCACAGATTTCTGGATAGGGACTCGAGCCACAGTGAAAACTTATTGGGTACTCCAAAATTTGAACCCAGCCCTTGTTGCAGATGACTAGTGCCCAGCAGAAGGGTTACTCTAATTTCTCCAAAGGTAGCCTACACATAAGAGTTTTAGCTATGTGAAAAACATGAAAAGGCTACATTGCCGATGCGTTGAGAGCAGGGCTAAGGAAGTGATACTTCCTCTCAACTTGGTGCTGGTGAGACCCCAGATGGAGTATTGTGTCCAGTTCTGGGCAACATACTTAAAAAAAAAAGACATGGAGACTCATGAAAGGGTCCAGAGGGGCTACAAGAGGGGAAGCAAACAGCAGCAAACTACCCAGGAGAAATGAGAGCCAAGACATAAGTGAAAGCAAACTGAGAAATTTGGCTGAGAACATGAATCCCTGGTGACACTTTTTCACTATACTGAGGGGTAGAATTTCCACTTGCTGCATTATAGTTTTTGCTACAAAGACCCAGGATGATAAGAGGAGCAAACATGCTGTAGGGAGCAACAGCACTGCAACTTAGGCATTTGCTATAAATAACAGGATGAGCAATTAAAGTCCACAACTATTAGAAAAACCAGCATTAGCAATGGGTCCCATGGCTGACAGGAAGAGTAGATCATAGAAAGAAATCAGGCCATGAAGTTGTCTTGTATTGGATCTTCTGAAAGCAAAATATGCTTACTCCTCAAACTGGTCTTTCTGCAGAGGTGGAAGCAGCAGTTTGTCTGGAATGAAAGTAGTTCACAGTATTCGCAGGAAATACAGCACAGCTGCACAAAAAATACAGGACAAGACTTATTTTTCAGACACTACCTCCCAACATGACTTACTCATGGCATAAATCACAGATTTGTGTCCACCTCTGCTTATTAGCTTTTGCCCAATCTGGTTAAATTATATGGCAAAAATACATGGAATGGGTTCCAGAAATGGGCGAGAGTGTATGTATGGAACCTGAGTGTGGAATGTGTATGCATACATGTGTGCAATCGTGCATGTTTGGGGAATGGATGTACATGTGTAGGGGAGTGGGTGTGTGTAAAACGGGTGTAG
>NW_005841963.1:2526522-2526737 GCF_000455745.1 Alligator sinensis
TGTAGGGAATGTGTGTGAAATGGGGGGGTGCCCTTGCACATGGGTGTGGAAGGGGTGCAGGGAACGCGTATACGGAATGGTTGTGAAGAATGTGGGGAACACACAAGTGAGAGAGACTCCCCCTAGTTTTATGATCACGTGACCCCCGAAGCTGCCAGGAAGCTCCCCCACATTGCGGAGGGCCCGTGCCCGAGCGCCGCGCACGGGTCACCCCC
>NW_005841963.1:2526761-2527026 GCF_000455745.1 Alligator sinensis
ATTACGCGATTCCAGGAGCCGGGACCCACTCCAACGCATGCGCCGCGGAGCCTGAATCCTCTCCCCCTCCTCCTCCTCCGTCCACCTGCGGGGACACAGCGCGCAGGTACAAGCCACCAGCGAGCGCCGCAGCCCCCACCCCTCCCCGGCCCGGGTCTTACCATCACATCCGGGTCCTCAGGGGCGGAAAAGAGGAGGCGGGGCTTTTGACGTATTTGCGCGGATACGCCCCCTCCCACCACAAATGGCTTTGCTGGGAGGCGGG
>NW_005841963.1:2527036-2553080 GCF_000455745.1 Alligator sinensis
GCCCGGGCTCTGCCCTCCCCGGCGGCCGGGGCGGACGATGGAAGGCCTGACGCTGAGCGAGGCGGAGCAGCGCTACTACTGCGACCTCTTCTCCTACTGCGACACGGAGAGCACCAAGAAGGTGGCGTCCAACGGGCGCGTGCTCGAGCTCTTCCGCGCCGCGCAGCTGCCCGCCGACGTGGTCATGCAGGTACTGACCGGCCCCTCCCCCCAGCCCGGGCCCCCGTGGGCGGGGCGTTCCGTTGGGCAGTTGCGCGGCTCCGGCCAAGCTCCGCCCCCCGCGGGGCAGCGACGAGGGGGGGCGGGGCTTGGCCGCGGAATGGACTCCCCACCCCGAGCAGTCGGGGGGTCGGCTCCCCCCTGGTTTCTCAGCCAGGGAGCTGCAGCCCCTCAGGGTGCCCCAAGATCCTGCGGAGGCATGCGAGACGGCTGCCACCCTCCTGTGCAGATGCCAGCACGGGAGGGCATCCTCTCATGGGGTTAAGAGACACCAGCCTGTGAAGTATGCGGGTGTCACACAATATAATCCCAGCGATTTTAAGCAGGAATCTAGTGTTCAAAAGCCCCCGCTGCTGCCTCTCTCAGATCTTTGCAACAGACAAATTGCTGCCTTCTTGTGCAAAAAAAAAAAGGGTGGAAACTGATGGTGTTTGGGGATGCCTGGAGACTCATGGGGGAGGGGGGTGCTTTGAGGCTACAAAGACTGAGAGCCATTGCACTTGTACAGGCTCCTGAGAGCCAAGGATGGGATTAGCTGCAAGGGGCTTAGAGTGCCCCTGTGCATGGGCTGCACTTCAGGGGAAGGAGGGGATGGCTGTTGGTTGTCTTACAGAAGTGGAGAAGATGTGTGTGTGCACCAGCATTCAGACTACCTGGGCAGGGGAGACCCACCTATTCACCTCATCGACACCAGGGTTAAAGGTTATAACTCAACCCTTTCGTTCCTAGGCCCACAGGAGTGGTACAGGGCTGCTCCGTGGGCCAGTCAGACCCTGTGTGGTGGAATTAGGCTGCAGGGTCCTGCGCTGCCTCAGCCTAGCCCCATGCTCTCGGGTTGAGCCCTGGGCTGTTCTGCGTGCCTGATCCAGCAACAGCCGTGGCCTGTGGAGCTTTCCACGGACTCATGAGGAACTCCACAGGCAGTGTGATGCAGCAGCGGGGGCTGAGTGACCTTGGTTAAAAAGCACGTTGGTTCCTTGAGGTCATGATCAAAGGCTTTCCAGGACTAGCATTTACATAAGGAATTGTGACTCCATCAGTCAGAAATACTTGTAGCTTGCAAGCACGTGGCCACCTTTTTTTTATTGTATTTTAATGTCTCTTCCCCTTCAGACATGGATTGCTGTGCATTTAAGTCCAGTGGTAGTGCTCTTCTTTTGAGACTAGTTTAGTTGAAACAGACAGACTCGCAGCCAGTTTTTTTTCCAAACACAGGTCAATGTCCTACCTAATTTGTTTCAGATGTGGTAACTATTCTCTTGCAAAGTAATGCATTTTTAGAAGAACTGTAAACTGCTGAAAGGATTTTACACACCTGAAAGGATTTGAAATTAACTGTATTAATGAAGAAAAGGACTGACTTGCCGCTTCAGAGATCGCTGTGAAAAGTATCTGGTCAGTGTGCAGTCAAAGCAGAAAGTGAGAGAAACATTTTATAAGAAATGAGGGGGAAGAAAAAGTACAAAGAAAACGTAAATACCATTACATGCACATATTCATCTGGAATACCATGTGCACAGATGTTATAAAAAATCTGGAACTTGTGGGATTGATTTAGTTGCATCTTCTCTTCATGTGTCTTGCCCACAAACCTGCTGGTTGTAGTTTGAGGGCACAGACCTTCCCTTTGAAGACTTATTCTACATCTTTGTTTGTTTTTCTTGTCTTCAACAGAGAATGGTTTGTTCATAACTCCTACCTCCAAGCTGCAACCACAATTAAAAGACTTCCTGCACAGTTAAGGTTACTATATACAATGTATGACAAAGCAGCAAAACCCAGGGAAATTAAGCTATCTAATGGATACGTATGCTTTAGTTCTCCACATACCTTGTCATTGCAACAGTAAACATGCCATGGACCATGCACTGCAACATAATCCTCTAAGGATGCTAGCCTTTCATTATGTCCTCTTAATTCTCCCTATATACATAACCTTTAACTCGGTGGTTTTCTGTGAGCTCCTTTTAATGGTGTTGTGTAATATTAGCGCAGTCAGGTGTGCAAACACCTACACTTTAGGGTTGTTGGTTGTAGCTGTGTTGGTCTAAGGACATAGGCAGACAATAATTTAGTCGGTCTAATAAAAGATATCACATCTACCCAAAGAACCTTGTCTGCCAAACACCTACACATGATTCAGAAGAGATCAAAGGGTTTCATATGGGAATCCATAGTGTAAAAAGACATCTGGACATGTTGTAGGCTTTTTGAGTTTTTCTCTAGAGAGAAATTTTACCATTTTTTCCATAGGAAAAAAAAAAAAAAGAGAGCAAAGAGCTGTCACTTTTCTAAGGGGTGCTTTGAATTAAGCAAGGGGTGCCTTGAGTTTCAGAAGATTGAAAGCTATTTTTTTATTAAGCTAGCAAGGGAACTACACAAGGATAATTGTAAAATCCTAAAACAGAGGGGAAGCGAGTGTGGGATAACATCCCTGACAACTGCTTCACAGTGAATTTGTCTGGGTATCTTTAAGGTGGGTCTCAGACAAGTTGGTAAAAGGGAGAACTGATACCATTTAGCTCCATGTACATGTGAATGGCATTCAAAAGGCAAGGTTTCTTGTTGTTGGGGGTTTTTGTTTGGATTTGTCCAGGCCAGTGGGCCTTCCCATGCAGAGTTGACTCACTGTGAAGCACTGATGCTTAGTATCTAAGGAAAGCACAGGAGCCAAAAACTTCATCTGCATTCATTAGTGAATTCAAGGGCTACTGTGATAATCACAGAATAGTTGCTTTGGCTAGAGACAATACCAGTTTCTTCTCTACGTGATGAGATTGAGAGGGAGTGCACTGACTGTATGCAAGGATTTTACCTCACTTTGTTTAACCTACATTCTTATAGTCCCCCTATTTGCCTGCATGTGAAAGTCTGTTGTTGAAACGTCGAGAACCAGATTGACATTTTCTAAAAATCAAAAATTGAGACTCTGAAGAATGTATCACAGTTTACTGTGAAGCAGTTGTCAGGGATGTTGTTATATCCCACCCTCACTGCCCCTCTGTTTTACAATTTTTTTTTTTTTTTTACAGTTAATTTTGTGAAGATCTATGGCTGTTCTTTGCATCCATTGACTAGATGTTTTATGTTTATATCTGGTTTCCTTACACACAACTTCCTAAAACTGACTCTTAGAACATAACACAACATTTTTTTTTTTTCTTCAAGACTGAAGCCAAATATAGGGAGCCGAGTAGGAAAACTTACCCCACCATTTTTTGATGGGCACATGTTTTCATATAGCTTGAATAAGACAGGCTATATTTTAAAATCTCTTTAGAATTCCATTAAAGGAAAAGTGGAATTAAAGTCTCAATTGAAGTACTTTTAATAGAGGTGTGACACATACTAATTTGCTGAACAAAAGGACACTGATAAATTAAGTTAGTAAAGTGCAGAACTTTATACAAATTAGATTTTGTAATGAATTAGAACATGAAACAGCAAGAGACTTTATTTTTCTAAGAAGAAAGGTATAGTCTGTTTTTAGTGCATCTCTGTTCTGATATTAGAGAGGTTTAGTTGATGCCCTGCCCTGCTTTGTTCTGGTATTGAAATGCATACAACCAGGCCTTTATGATTGTCCCTTTATTTTGTTAGGCTGATACTTAAATATATTATTATGCTAGTCTGATATTAATAGATACCGTTCTCTCTTGCAAGCTTAATGCACCTTGTTTTTGGGAAGGCAGAATGAAGAGAGAGTTTTCCAGAGTTATGGCTGCATGGAACAGAACCTAATCTTCAGCTTGCTCACCTTGCATTTCCTACAGCTTTAACCCTTTCACAGCTGAACTGTCAGCAGCTCTTGACAGCTCAACCAAAAGCTGAAACTGTAGCTGTTGCTGAAGAATGAACTAAATGGGTGGATCTGGGTTTTTGGAAAAAGTCTTAGGACAGTGAAATAGGAGAAGAGAGACCAGGAGTAGCCCACAGACAGCCAAATTGCTGAAGAAAGGATAGCTGGATTAGTGGAATATCAAAATCATAGAAAAGATGAGGGTTAACACCAGTGGAATGAAGAACAGTTGTAATGAGCTGCAAAGTTAATAGACTCTCTCAACGCTGCCTGAACAGAAACACCAGTACTGCTGCCCCACTATTAGTTCTAAGTTTTGAGTAGAACTGGAATGAAAGTAGGTACTAAACCACTGCCCCCTACCCATAACTCATCCACTGGCCTCCTTGCAGCTGCTGAAGGGAAGAGAAGGAAAAGCAGCAGCTGCCACTTTTACAGCATGTCCACTCTTCTATTCTGAGCAGAAAAAACAGTTTCACCACTTAAGGTGACTAATTTCTGGGGAGCAAAAGGGGGAGTTTTTGTGTATGTATTTAGTATTTTATTCAGAGAGAACATCTCTTGGAAAGGGAAGGAATTGTTTTGAAGCTTTCAGTGCTGCATTTTTACAAGTTGTATAATTATAGACCATTTTATGAATTTGCACTAAATTTCTCTTACTGTATCATGAGAGAGCCCTAGAATTTAATTTACAACACTTAACTGTAGTCTGAAGTTACTGTTTATGACACTCCTGAAGTTATAATGGTGCAAATGATCTTGTTGCAGTGTACTATTTACTTTCTTCTTTTAATCTTAAGTAAGCACTTTCACACCATAGAATCATAGAAAATTAGGGTTGGAAGGGACCACAGGAGGTCATTTAGTCCAGCAGTTCTCAACCTTTTTTGTAACAGGACCCATTTGTAAGCACGATGGCCATTCCGGACCCAGTGCTCCTCACTCGCAACCTGCTGCCCCCAGGTCCCAGCTCCTCAGTGTGTGGGGTGGGTGGGGAGGGGTCTCAAGCAGCCCCTTGCAGGTTACTGTCCTATTGAATAATACAATTTCATGTTATTGTCCTATTGAATAATCCACAGGAGAGATTGGAAGTGTACACTTGGAACTGAGTAAGGAAAATGAAAGTATTATCTGTCAAATGGTATCTTAGTACTGTAGTTAGTACATCTGTAGCTTCTCTCTCTACTGCTTTAGGTTTTAAATTTTAATTTTGTGATGTAGACTTTACTAGAAACAAAAGGCATTAAAGGCATGAGTTGAAGTAATTACATATTTCAAAATAAAATTTGTCTAAGAGGCTTTTAAAATTGATTTCTAGACCTGCCTTTAGGAAGCCTTGTTTGCTTGTATAGACTACCATATATCAAAACCTGATTTAAAAAAAAAAAAAGCTGAAAGCAAGTATTTTTTTTGCGCAGATGGGGACCTGCTGTGAAAATATTTCCCTGGAGATAGACTGCAATTTACTAACACAGAAGAAGCAATAAAATGTTAACTGCAAGTGAAAACTGAGCTGAAGTGTCAAGTGCCTCATCTAGAGAAAGCAAGCAAGGGTGTATTTGTGCGCATGTGTGTACAGGATGCTTTTAGGTATAAACCAAAACTTCAAAATGCTGTGAATGTCTGTTTACTCAGTGCCTGATCCTGTTTTGATTGATTCCACTGAGTGCTTTACTGTTCTCAGTAATATCACATTCAGATCTAGGACCTCTGCTGTAGTCTTAAGCACCTTTTTTTAGCTGGAAGTCTCCTTTTAAAGCTTTTTTCGTTTGATGATACAGGGGTGTGGTACCACTTTCTTTAAAATGGCCACACTTGCCCCCCTCCCAAGTTCCAAGTAATTCTCTCAAGTTCTAAATCATTTGGATAGCAATCATGTCCTTCCAAAACATTTCCCTTCCTTAGTATTATAAGTAAGGCTTATGATATTTAGGTTTTTTTATATATTTCATGCCTCAGTGTGCATTTGGCATAAACCCAGCTTTCTTTTTGTAAGTTATCTTCCAATAAGTTTACATCTACTGAATATCTGCAAAAGTATAGTAAATTAGTGCATTTGTTCAATTTTTAACCAAATGACCAATTTATAAGATGGAAAGCAATACTTTACCTTTAAAAATTTCTTTCAAGCTGGGCAACTAAAGCCCAACAAATCCTTAAATGAACATTTACAATACAAGTATCAGAGACATGCATAATCAGGAATATGCTTGAGTTCACTTTGCTTTACCTTGGGCTTTGGTAAGCAAGATGCATGTTGTAAAGCATAAGTACAAAAAAACTATAGTCTCTGAATATACAGTTAGCAACATCCAGCATGTGAAAGGTATGCAAAGTTATGAATTTAATTCATTGTTACAACAGAATGCCTTTCTACTTAAGATCATAGAAAACTAGGGTTGGAAGGGACCTCAAGAAGTCCAACCCCTTGCTTGAAACAGGACAGTCCCCAACTATATCATTTCAGCCAAGGCTTTGTCTAGCCAGGTCTTAAAAACCTCCAAGGACAGAGATTCCACCATCCAAGTAACCTGTTCCACTACTTTACTACCCATCTTGCAAGACATTTTTTTTCCCCCCCAATACCTAACCTAAACTGCCCTTGAGACCTGCAACTTTAGACCATTGGCTCCTTGTTCTGTCATCTGCCACCACTGAGCACAGTCTACTTCATCCTCTTTGGCCCCCCACTTCAGGAAGTTGAAGGCTACTGTTAAAATATCCATGCCCCCCCCCCCAATCTACTCTTCTCCAGACTAGAGAAGTCCAGTTCCCTCAGCCTTTCCTCATAAGTCATGTGTCAGCCCCCTAACCATTTTCTTTGCCTTCCACTGGCCTCTCCAATTTCTCCACTTCCTTTCCCTAGTTGGGTCCCAAAACTGAACACAGTACTCCAGATGTGGCCTCATCAGTGCTGAATAGGAGTGGGGGGGGGGAAAAAAAAAAAAAAAAATCACTTCCCTCGATCTACTGGAAATGCTCCTACTAACAGTCTAGTATGCCTTTAGCCTTCTTGGCAATGAGAGCACGCTGTTAGCTCATATTCATCTTATTGGCCACTGTAATCTGAGGGTCCTTTTCTACAGAGTTGCTGCTTAGCCAGTTGGTCCCCAGCCTGTACCAGTGCATGGGTTTGTTCTATCCTAAGTGCAGGACTTTGACACTTCTCCTTATTGAACCTCATGACATTCCTTTTGGTCCAATTCTCTGATTTGTTAAGGTTGTCCTAAATCCTAGCCCTACCCTCCAGCATAATCACTACTCCTCCCAACTTGGTGTCATCTGCAAACTTGCTAAGGGTGCACTCCATCCCATCTTCCAGATTGTTGATCAAGATATTGAACAAAACCAGCCCTAGGACCGAGCTCTGGGGCACACCACTTGATACCAGCTGCCAACTAGACTTCAAGCCATTGACTACTACACTTGGAGCCTGATGAGCCCACCAGTTTTCTGTCTGCCTTACAGTCCATTCATCCAACTGGTACTTTTGCTCTGCAACAATAACGCACTTAATCTGCTTTTTTACTCATACTAGACTCGCTTCTTAAGTTTTGTATACTCACCTGAGTTCCGAGTATTGTCTTGACCAGCAAACATATTCTGCACTGCATAAGTTAGCATTGGAGAAGCCCTGTTATGATCTGGTCCCAGGTGTTTTAAGTACAATCAATTAGATTTCTGTCTTGAGCAGGTTCAGAGAACATGTTGATTAAGCTATTAGCTGTTTGTTCTGTCCTAATGCTCCCACTACTCTGGGGTTTTTTTGGAAAATCTGACAAAAGCCTCAATAGTGTAGCAAAGTGTTTCATTGGGGGTTTTTTGTTTTGTTTTTACACTATTCTTGGTAGTGAAAATGAGGCTTACATTAAAGATTGATGTTTTCCTAAACGGTTTCTGACCACAAGTATTTTGGCAGTCGGTGAAACTATGGTCCAAAACTCATACTCTGTTGCCTGATATGGTGAGCTTTCCCTCATAAATATCTAAGCCGAAATGCTTTTTATTATCAATTCTCAACTCAGTGTGAAAATAGCTTTTAAAAACTGACCTGCAAAGAGGTGGGGATTAAGAAAGCATCCTAGATATTTGCAACTGGAACAGAATTTTAAGTGTTCAGAAGTGTTCACAGCTTTAGTGTTAATTAGCTGTCGTATACTTAGACTACGTGTTCAAAGTGGTCACTTACATTCACTGTAGTTCTGCCTTCTCTTTTGCTTGAACACATAACATACTTTCTCTTCTAACATTTAAGTAAATGTCTCATATCCATTGCAAACACTTGCAGTCTGAGATCTTCAACTTGCAGTCTAGTCATTAGTAAATAGTTTCAATTCCAAAGTGTCACTGTCATTCTGTATGGATTTCTAATATTTTACTAGTTTTTAAAATGTTTAAAGTATAAGATTCCACCTTTTGGCTTCCCAAAACAACAAAACTCTGTGGTACTATAACAGTGGCTGCTGTGAAGGGCTGTAAGTACTTACCATGCAAATTAAGCCTTCATATGGGAGTTCCCTGGACTTCAAGGAAGTCTTCACTTCTTTACTTAAATTCATTTAAGGAGGTATGCAGCTACTCTTGTTCAGTCAGCCTCTGAGTACCATACATACATTGTTCATGTTCCAGTAGGAGGATCAGACAGATTTATTACTACCCCCCCCCCCACCCCCCGATATCCCTTGAAGGCATTTCAATTAATTGCTAATCCAACTATGGCTTAGATCAGCACTTTTTTGGTGACCCACAGACTCCGACTGGTAGGACAAGTTGTCCGAGTGGTTTGGCCCCTGAAATAATCTGTTTATAAAAGAGGTATTTCCAAAATATGCCTTTTTTGGTTATTCTGTGCGTTTCTGGGGACTGTCATATGCTAGTAAGAGAGACTTGGAAAATCTGGCCAGAATTTCTGAGGGTTGCTTATCTGCTTTGTTGCATTTCCATCATTTTTGATAATTGCAGCCAGATGAGCTGCAGGACTTGCTGTTGCTGCATCTTCATAATATTATACCAAATATGCATGTTCTAGAAAACCCCGATTAATGTTTATTGAAGGATTTTGTGCTCTTAGTACAAAATTCTCTTGCCAGGTTTCAGGGACTTAATGATTACCAGTTTACAATGGATTTGGAGTCAGCAAAAGAAATGGCGTGTGTTGTGTAACCCTGTTTAATTAGTTTGTTTCCTTATGGCTCTTTTAAGATTATTTTATTCCTAAAGCAAGGTGTTATTCTTCTGCTGTTGAATGCGTCTGTGCTAGCTACTCACTCAGAAGAACTACAATTTCTTGAAACATTAAAATACATGGGGACTTTTCAGAGATAACAGGACTTAGTGGTTGCCCATGTTTCCCCATTTCTAGTTTTTCCAACTATTTCATCCCTGGTTAAATGGAAAGATAGGTAGTTTAGATAAAATGGCTTATCATATTTTAATGGTTCATGGCCGTTCACTAAAGCAGACTCTTTGTGGGGCCCTTACACCAGAATCTAGCATATTTCCTGAAGTGAGTGCTATACTGATCAGAATGCCACATCCTTCAACAGGAGTGGTGGGGAGGGGAAAACTTAAGTAATTAAATTTTCCTAGGGCACTACCATAGCTGGAATAGTAGTAAAGTAACATAACAGATAATCCCCTTCCAGCCTCGGAAAGGTAAAAATGTCCTGCCACATAATAAAGAAGAGCAAGGGATTAGTTTAGCATTAGAGAAGAGAACAAGAGTTGAAAATAAAGTAGCATTCATCATGTTGCAGGCAGCCAGAGAATTTTAGACTGCCATGTTATACTCCTAGAACCTTTAAATTAAAGTTTTTGGCTAAAAAAGGTATTTTAAACATTTAATGTATGTGCTTCTAATGAGAGCCCTTGAAATCTGACTTAATCATTGAAGACAGTAGGTTTATTCCCCTTATTGTCACCTCACATCACTGATTTCCTGTTTCCCCCCCTCCCCCCCCAACCTCCTTGAGACCTGTTTGTCCATGTAATAGGGTTCTGCTCCAGGCGTGGCTATGATGTCCCTGAAGTCCCTGTCCATTTTGCTATCTTTGGGCAATCTCTCCTTCTCCTTGCCTGTTGTGCCTTGATATTAATCATCTTTTAGGAAAAGGGAGGCTGCTCCAGGACTTCCAAAGCCTGGTCTCATTCTTATGAACACAGGTGTTCGTGTTCCTCACCTTAAGGGCCAAGTACATGGTCTCTATAGTCTCCAGTGCACCCTGTCAAGCCTCACAGATGTGTCACACCCTGATCAAATCATATCTGCCCCTACAGGCTCCTGGCTTTGTTCATCCTTGCAGCAGCTCCTCTCTGAGCTATGGGTACTCTGGCCCCATCTGTTCCTGGCTGTGGCCCTCCTGGCCTTCAGTTCTTCTACTTGAACCTTGGCCCTGCTCCTAGGCCAGTTAAGACCCCTGAGCTCTCAAGCCCTGCCAGCCTTCAGCTGTGGCCCTTGGCTGTTGGCTCTTCCTGAGCCCTGACCCCACTCCTAGGTAGTGAGACCTACAGGCACCCTGGCTCTACCTGCTCCCCAGAGCCTCTGGCCCTCTACCCTCTTTCCAAGCCTTCTAGCCCCTGCTTTCTCTCTGGGACCTCCTTAGTCCTTTCTACAAGCCATCAACATTGCTTACCATAGCTCAGACATTTCTCAGAAGCTCCTCTCTCCACAGCTTTTGGGTGTAGACTGCCTGCCCACCTCCAGCTTATATCCCGATAGCCCAGCCCCTGTAGGCCATGTGACTCCTAATTGCCCTAGCACACCTGCAGGCTGTTTTTCAAGCAGCCTACCTCCTCTTAAAGTTGCAGGAGCACTGAGCCTCCTGCTACAGTCCACATCATGGGTAAGTGTTCTCCTCTGAATAGGGAAAACCTGCTGAGCTTTCCAGCTAGGCATGCAACTCTAGATCAGTTGTGATTTGTTAGACTTGGGTTTCTTTGTTTTAACGTTACAGATTTTAGTCAGGGAGGGGAAACTATCTGAACAGTTGAGATTTAGGGTCTTGTTCTAGAGCCAGGTCGTGCTCCAAAACAAATTTACTTTCTCCTTTCCCTTGGCCAGTGCTTCAAGTGTCAGAAGAGGGGTACTTGTCACCGAAGCTGTCTGAGGAGCTAGTGTCCCAGTTAAGTTCCTCAGATTGCTTCTGCTGCCAGTGAAGCACTTGTAGTGAAACCTCTGGGGAGTTCTACTTAATGAATTGTGGCAAACTGTCATACCCAAAATAAAACGTGTTTAAATGCTGTGATAGCGTAAGAACTAATATTAGTAGTACTGTTCCAGCCTAACCATGAACACTTGTGTTGGGATAGTTAAACTGCTGTGTTAATGACTTTCTTAGCTCTTAAAATTGCCAGAAACCTAATCAGATTTCTAATAATGATCAGCTTTGAAGACTTGCAATCCTTAAACTTTGATAGAGTGCAAAGCCAAGTCACTGAGTGTCTTGTATCTACCTGGTCAATCATGAGACTACACATTAAGCCAGGGCAGCAACTTTATCATAGTGGGTTTAATGGCTTGAAATGCTGCATTTTCTTCTGTTGTCTCTTTTGGGGCTCAAACTAAATATAATTCCTGGAGCAAACAATACTAGCTGAGCTATTAATAAATGTGTGGAGTTCAGTATTCATATTTTCACCCACTCTTTTATTACTTCAGTACTTCCACAGTTACTGTATAAGAGCATACTACAATGTTAAATGATAGTTCAAGGAATTCATTGTTTTGGCAAGAAAAAATGCCACAGTAGTGTAAGCTGTTGCTTTTGATTTGATTTGTGTATAAATAATCCAAACAAATGTTAAAAGATGGAGATTTCTTGTGTTTTCCATAATTAGTTGTTTAATTTGTATTGTAGCTTGAAAAGTCATGAAACTCGGCTACCATTTGCCTGCTAATTGGCAACTAGAAAAATAAGAACATAGAGAGAAGTTCTATTCCCATTGCAATTCTCAGGAGAGAGCCATAGACTTTGAACACACATCTTTAGAAAAGTTTAAATTTTGTTTCGTATGTATTACTTGTGCTGCTTGTCTTTGCCATTTTTTAGGTAGTTTTAAATTTAGGAAAAGCCATAGTAATAGTTGCCTGTACCATTGTTTCTCAACCTATGGTATGCATACCCCTGGGGGTATGCGAGACACAGGCAGAGGGGGTACATGGGTACCCCAACACTCTCTCTTGCCCTCTTTTCCTCTCTCTCTCTCACCCCTTCCACCTCTCAAAACTATGGCAAAAAAATTGGTGCACTGCATATTGCGTGGCACTTTAAATTCCCCAGTAATAATTTGGCATGCTGTGCAAAGCCCTCCTAGCTTTGGCCAACATCACCTTTAGCCCAGGTACATACTTGAGTTGTCCACCCCTGGTATAAAAGGTGGCAACCCTATCCACACCAGATCAGGCATCTGTCATATCACGGCCTTATAGATTTCATAGACATCAGGGCTGGAAGGGACCTCGGAAGATCATCGAGTCCAGCCCCCTGCCCAAAGGGCAGGAAGTCAGCTGGGGTCATAGGATCCCAGCAAGATGAGCATCCAGTTTCATCTTGAAGGTGTTCAGTGAAGGCGCTTGAACCACCTCCGGTGGCGGGCTGTTCCAGACCTTGGGGGCTCGGACAGTAAAGTTCTTCCTTATGTCCAGCCTGAAACGATCTTGAAGTAGTTTGTGACCATTCGACCTCGTCATCCCTTGGGGCGCTCTGGTGAACAAACGTTCCCCCAGATGCTGGTGGTCACCCCTGATAAACTTGTAGGTGGCCATCAGATCACCCCTGAGCCTGCGCTTTTTCAGGCTAAAGAGCCCCAGGGCTCTCAGCCTGTCATCGTAGGGTCTGCTTCCCTGACCTCTGATCATGCGCGTGGCTCTTCTCTGGACTCTCTCAAGCTTCTCCACATCCTTTTTGAATTGTGGAGCCCAAAACTGGACACAGTACTCCAGCTGCGGCCTCACTAAGGCCGAGTACAGGGGGAGAATGACGTCCCGGGATTTGCGTATATTTATATACGCAGCCCTTCTTCCAGCACATGGCACACATTAGTCTGTAAATATAAAATCCCTTGGAAAATTGAGTGTTGGGGTACTTATTAAAATTTTAATAAGTTAGGGGGTACTTGCTACTTAAAAGGTTGAGAAACACTGGCCTATACAACCTGAAGGTAAACTGCTTTAAGACAGGTTTTCAAGCTTTGCAGAGAGGTTGCAAGGAATCTTTTAAGTTAGAAAGTACTACTTTCGTATGACAGAAATAGTGTCCGTATTTTTATCTTTTTGTGCTTCGGCGTTTTTTGTCAATTTGGGAGCTCTTGGCTGTCAGAGATGTTACCAGGGATCACTACGTGGAAGTGGTTCTGATCGATCCCCTTAGAAAGTACTAAGCTAACAAGATAGTGCCCTGTACAATTGTTGCCGCGCGGTGTCAATAATATCAAATAGGGATGAATTTCTTATCCGTTTCAACCCAGTCCTGTTAACGTCTGGAATGTTTCTTGTATTTTGATAGCTCGTGGAATGAATACTCTTTAATACTCAGCTGACTCTTGCTGGACAAGAATGAAATTATGCTGCATTGGAAAAAACACAGTACTTTAGAAAGCAGTTGCCCTTGGGACTACCTACATGGCCCTTTGAACTGATTTTCAGACCTGAACTTGCATAAGGAGTCATGGTTCTGATCTGGCTCCAGTTCCTTTTGATAGTTACTCCAGGAGGACTTTGAGGTTCAAATAATCTTCCTTTTTCCCTGAGGCTTCTTTCTCCCTTTTCATGTGGCTAGCTTGAGGTATAGTTAGCTGTACAGTTATAGACCGAATCTTACCAGGTGACCCACTTCAAGAAATTCAGATGTCAGTAACATACAAGATCTCATCCTTAAAACAGAAGTAAGTTCTTAGCTATTTGCACATGTAAGTTCATAGCTACCTGCACATACGTTTTTGTGTGCTTTTTTTTTTTGTTTTGTTTTTTTAAGTTATAACCAAACTTAGAAAGACGGGTCTTCATAAACTGACCTATTAAAAACAATTACATTCAGAACAGTTTTCATATCCTCCTGGTCAGATAAGGATCATTCTTTCATCAGGCTAAGAAGAGTGACTTCTATTTTTTTTTTCCTTGAAGTGAATCAGTTAGATGCAGGTAACTAATCAAGCTACATTATGATCACTACATTCACTGCATAGCTTGTTATATCCTGAGTCTTGTCTGTGTGCTTCAAATTCTAAACTTGGGCAGGGGCCACTGGTATCTTCATGTATATGTACAGTGCCCAAAATAGAAATATTATATATATGCAACATGATGATTTTTGTGCAACACTTATTATATTGTGATGTACCCTATCAACTTGTTTACTCTGTCCAGTAGTTTTCCTGTCTTGGGACTACTAGCATTCTGAATCTGAGTAGTTTTAATAGTGACTGTTAAAACTTACAAAGAATCCTTCCTTTCCTTCCAAAACTCACAGTGCTCAGAATAAGCATATCCTGTGACAATGGCATTTTTTATAAAGATTCTGCTGTACTAGAAATGGGAGCTATGCTGATTTTAAAAGGGAGACTTCTGGTTTCCGTTGCAGGCCCAGTTTTAGAAGGGCCACATTTCTGATCTTTTAAATTACATTTTTATAGCTTTCTTCAAGTGATACACAGTTAGGTAGATGGTATCATATTTACTCAAATATAAAGCAAGGTTCTCCCCCACCCCAATCAGCATGGGGAGGAAAAGCCCCTTGCCTTGTATTCACATATAAAGTGGATGGAGGAACAGGCAGTTGTTGCGGCTCTAACTCTGGCCCTGAGCCCGGGTTGGGGCCAGAATCAGACTCGCAGCAGCTTCCTGCCCCAGCCCCCCCTTCCTACCTGCAGCTTCTGCCCCATCCCCTTCCCTGCCCCTTACAGTCAGATGCAGTTCACCTCTGGGCTCTAGCTCGGGTCTGGGGTCTCCTAAACACAGAACACATGGAAACTCCTTCCCCTTCCTGGCCAATCAGTAGTGCAGACCCTGCTGCATTGCCTGCGGAGGCAGTCAGTAGCATCCAGAACTGCAGCATGGCCAGGCAAGGGCTGAGCTTCCACAAGCTGTGTTCCAGGACAGAGCAGCTCTAGAAGTGTCTAAGAGTAAGGGGGGGAGGAGAAGAGGCAGAAACTGGGGGCAGTTTGGGGAGAACGACGGGGAGGCAGACGGGGGGGGAGGTGGGGGGGGTGTAGGTGGCAGTGAGGCAGGAAAGCTGAAAAGGGAAGAAGTGGATGGGGCAGAAGGCAAGGGGGCCACCTGATTTCCCACCCCCCCCCCCCCCCCCCCCCCCTCTCTCACACTTCTTTCCCTGCTGTAGAATTTGGGGGGTGAGACGTCAAGAGGACCTTCTAATGCTTTAGATATACCTAGCAAATTATGACAAATTTTCTGTTTTTTATATAGAGAGAATCTAGTTATGAGGGGGTGTTGTATTGTACTCAAGTAAATATGGTAATTTAGGTACTGGTAAGTATGTTCCTTGCTTGTCAAAAACCATATCTACCTTTTGATTTTGCCACCCTAATATTGCAGTTACCCCAAATGCATACTGATACAATTCTTACATCGTGTTACTCAGTGTGGTCTATTCTGAATTCCAGTGCTTTTGTTGTCTTTATTTCGGATTTGAATGATCATGAACAGTTAAGTAATGGGATATTCATGAATTTGGGATTGTAATCATGTTGCTTTAAAGAGGGAGAGAAACTCCTTTGTATTTTACTTGTGCGGTGCAGAATCCATTGTCAAAGATGAGCACAGACTTCTAAAATGTCACTATTTACATTATAGGTACAGCATGCAATAAAAATGGTCCCTCTGGGTATAGCCGGGAACTCCAGATAGTTCCTCACCACAAAGAGGAACACTACCCTCACTCGTTTCTCTTCTTGGAAGTGCTCCAGTACTGTCAACTTTATTCCTTTGACTGACTCATCTGAAGTTGATATTCTATGACCCAGAGCTTGTGGAATCAACTAAAATTCCCTTGATTATCATGACAACAAGTTTAGCATGCCCTACTTCTATTATAAGTTCTTTAAATCTTGCTCACCAGTCTTCCAAAATATATGGCCCAAGACCTGGAAAAACTTTTAGTGGATATCAGCTAGCTAGGGTGGAAAGGATTTGTTGCCATATCCCTTATATGCAAAAGAAACAAAATAGCTGTAGTGTCAACCTGTTTTAAACTTGATATGATTAAATGTTACTTCTTAGTACATTTTGCAAATACATTATACAAATAGTATTCAGCTAACTAGTATTCAGTTCTTCATATTTGAATGTCATGAATATTTGCTGAATGTGTTTTGTGTGTTGGAATTCAAATTCATTAGCGTTAGTGTCTTTTGTTTTTTATATCTTTATACCTTCTACAGAGTACTTTGAAGGTACATAGTCTAAGGACTGAAGAAAAGTTAGCACCTGTCTGAATGTAATGAAAGCAGTGCTGTCATTTTTGTGGAACTGACCCTTTCAAAACACTCTAGCTCCTAGCGTTTTCACGGTTTCTAATAGCATTCTCTTTATAATGTATTAGTCTTTAACCTATCTGCTGTCCACCTTTCCTTTTTAACAGAGTAGCTGGCCTAGTGAATACAGTGAAAGCAGGAGATACGAGATGCTCTGTAAGTTTGACAAGTCCCCCTTTTAGATTCTTCTAAGCAAAGTAGGGAAATATGGTCTAGATCATTGATGCCCAACTCATTTGGCTCCACAGGACTGCATCATCTGGACTGTGAGGCTGGCGTTTGCTAGTACTGTTCATTGCTGCAGGTCCTGGAGCCATGGCGGCCACTGCTCCTCCCACCACCAAATTATTGGCCCCACAGGACAGATGATATAGCTCTGCTCTGGATCCAGCCAGTGAGGCTCCCCAACAGTCCAGAAATTTGGTGCCAGAACAAGTTGCAGCAGCACTGATTGCTGCAACCAACAACATTGCCACTGCTTGCCATACTTTCAAATTTCTGGACCTGTAGGTAGCCCTATGAGCCAGATAACACAGCTCTGCAGACTGCATCTTGGTCACCGTTGGTCTAGATGAAGGGGGTGTACAGCTGCATGGCTCACTGAAAGGATGTACCCTAATAATCAGTGGCTTGCTGTCAAACTGGAATGACATGCAAGTGAGGTCCTGCAGGGATCTGTCTTGGGTCTGGTACTTAATATTTTGACAATTTGGTTGACGGATATAAGTATACACTTAAAATTTGATGCCAGGCTGGGAGGGTCGGGCTCATGACAATAATATGAAATCCAATGAAGCAAGGTCCAGTACTACATTTAGGGGAACTAAAATGCAGAAATACAAAATGGTAGATTACTGCTGCCTAACCAAGTTCTATAGATGAGAAACTGGGAGTTGTTATAAACTGATAAAGTTAACGTCATACTGTCAAAAGGCCAAAGCGGTATGGTAATGGAAGTGTTGCATGTAAGATACAGCTACCCTGCTATTCTTTGCAATGGTGAAATCTCATTTGGAATATTTTGTCCAATTTGGGTGACGCACTTAAACATGTAAACAAATAGGAGCAAGCCCGAAGGAGAAGGACAAAAATAAGAGATTCAGAAACATATTCTGTGTTGGAACTGAGTTTGTGTCAGCTAGGAAATACAGTATTGAGATGATCTGCTAGTTGTGGGATAAGAAGTCATTGACCTCAGCAGCAACTGTCTAGGAACACTGTGTAATCCCTGTCAATGGAGAGATTTTGAAAACAGGTTAGACAAGTATCTGTCAGGGATGTTTTAGATATACTTCATCTTGCCTCTGAATATGTTATAGACTAGGTGACCTCTTGAGACACCTTCCAGCCCTACAGTTCTGTGATAACCATGCTAGAGAAGGTTATTTGAGCCATTTAGTTCAATAAGCACTTAATTTTGAGAACCATCTGCCAGTATAACTGTTCAGTGTTCCAGAAACTGAATTCTAAAGCTACTCTGAAACTTTTCTTCCTGAAACGCATGCATTTTAATCAGATTATAACCTAAAATGCTAAACTTTTCAGCGCTCTTTAGCATTTAAGTCGGTTCTTGTCAGTTTGATCATTTTATGCCTCTTCTTCAGCTGAAAGCTCTTTACCCTTATTTATATAATTCCAAGATTGTATTTTTTCACTACTGAAATTTTGCTGTTTAACAGTGCATAACAACACTGCAGTATCATCTTGCAGGAAATACTGGGGAGGAGGAGACATGTGGTTGAACAGGTTGGAGCAACTTTTATAATTCATAGTTCTATAAAGTCTCAACGAGACTTAACTCAAACCTGAATTTGTCATTGCATCTCTAAAATGCATAGTGGAACTGGGTACAGATACAGAATTTGCTGTTGTAAAACTTTTTTAGACTAAAACAAGATAAAGGAAATTAAGTGTCTCTTCCTGCAAAGCCTCAAGCAAGTACATAACTTTGTTTCCATGAATAGTTTCTTTGAGTTCATTTGGACTACCAGTGTTCTTGTAGTGAAGAATTTACAAGTCTGCAATCTTAAATCACAGGTTTGAACATAGGTTGTGTTTTTTTCATGCTGGAAAAGAGTATTGGCTAATCCATGCTAGTGTATCATAAACTAGAATATTTGTGTATTAATTTTTAGCTGACAGTGGTTAACCATAGCTGGGAGCCTGTTGACTTTTAAAATGCAAATTGCCCAATATATAATGTTAATATTTACTTTTTAAATATCCCTATTTTTCTAGTGAAACATAGCCTCGAAAGCATAAACTGTCATAAATGATTACTTCATTGGAATTGCTTACTACACGATTACTGCACTAGAATGAGACTTCCAATACCGTAACACCTATTGCAGACTTCTTATACGCAAAGCCAGTCAGTACATTAAAAAGCAAGTGAAACATTACAGACTCATTTAGTATATAATTACATAATAAAACATAGTAAAATAAATCAAGTGCTTATACTATATTTGCAACACGCTTTTACACAGTTCTAAGATGAGAATCAATTAGTTACGTCTCTTAATCCAGCCCGGGAATGGGCCAGAATAATCAAGTGGCCTTGCTCTCCATAGTATAATGCTCTTCCAGTACATAGACGTGCACATTTCATTCCCAGCGTTCTGATTGGACCCTGTGCGTGGGTAGTTTAAATGATGGGTAGGCAATGTAAGTGAACCACAGTGACGTGTTTAGGTTTCCTTATAATTTCCTTTATACAACTATAGAAATTCTGACCTCTCCGTTGAAACTTACTGGAGATGTATGTCTTGTTTGTACTGTGAACTTATGTGAAGTTATGCCAAGATCCACTTTGTTGTTGTTGGTTTTCTTTATTATTTCTCCCCTGAATATAATCATTTGAACCCCTGGGTTCCATTCAGTGTAACCAGTAGGCTGTTGGCATCTGTGAAAGGTACCAAATTTACTCGAATATGAGATGATCCCCCAATGGTTAGGTTCTATATGTGGAAAATGTATTAACTAGTTACAATTTACTAGGTAGAGAATCTAGTTATTGGAGATTTTCCTTGAATTTGTTCCCTTCTACTTCTACAGCAGGGAAAATAAATCTGGTGAAGTCAGGTAGCCCATCTCCCCTGCAGTTCCATTTTCTCTCCCCCTTTACTTTCTGTTCTCTCTGTCCCTGCTCGCTCTGAGCACATGGAAGTGAGGTGCAAATTTGAAAACACTGACCTTGAAATAAACATAATTTATAATATAGGCAAACTTCTGATGGGTATCCATAGACTTAGCTCATCCAAAATTGATGTATTTTACCTTTTTTTGAAACTGCTGCAAGTTTTAGCAAATGTACTCCATAAACGTACTTTTAAGCAGCGCTTTTGTACTTATGTATAGTACAAGCTACTCATCACATTAGTCCAAAATCAAACGTCTTATGAGTCACCATATACAGTATAACCTCATAAATCTGGCATGCTTGGGACCAAGCACCTGCTGGAAATTTGAAAATTTCTGATTTTTAAAACCAGAGCTGCGGCCGGTCACAGAGAGAGGGAGGGCGCAGTAGCAGCGGCCGGTCATGGAGCAGCAGCTGCACGCAGAGTGGTGGTACAGGGTGGTGGAGGGTGGTGTCAGCTGCCATGTGCATCTTCCCCCTCCACTGCTCCCCTATGTAGTGTATTTTTTCTAAATGCCAGATTTTCAAGAATTACAGATTTCTGATATCCGGGTTTATGAGGTTATACTGTAGTTCATTCAGCAGTCAACAGCATTTAAAGCCATGGTGACCTCATAGCTCAGCATGTGTGTATATTCCAGATTACAAACTCGAACCCCAACCTCCAAAGGTCCATGTGCTAATTAGCTCCCCCCCACCCCCATGACTGGAACTGGTTGTTCTTGTCACAAGACCTACGATCCTCCAAAAAAAATACATACAGATAAAGTGCAGGGCAACTTGGTCTGTATTTACCTTATGGAGAGTGGGGCCACACTAATCATATGCAGCAGGCTGGGGGGGGCGTGTGACAGAGGGATTCTGGATGAACTGTTTGGGGCCCCATTTGGTGATGTTTGCCAGATGTTTAAGGTTGATGAAGAAATGTCATTGGACATGGGAATCATTGGAAATGGGAAAGAAAAGCACAGCTCAGCTATGGAAGTGAATCATAGAATCAGTGGACCAGAAGGGACCTGGAAGATCATAAAGTCTGGTTCCGTTCATAGGCAGGAGGTTAATGAGCTCAAACTAGCTCAACGTGCTTATCCAGCCTCCTCTTGAACACCTTCAAGGATGGCAACCGCACCATCTCTGCTGGGAGTGTGTTCCAGGTTCTAGTTACCCTTACGGAGAAGTTGCTCCTTATGTCCAGTCTTCCAGTAAAGAGGAAGTCGAAATGTATTCAGCATAGTGGTTCACCATGACTTAAAAAGGAGTCAGTGCTGAAGGGGGCTGTGTGCAGACACTACCATATTTCTTCTTCAGATGGGTTGCACTAACCTATCTTTGTAATAGATTTCCATCAGTATGTTTGCCCTGTCACAGGCCAGCAGGGCACTGTGAGTGTATCAATTTAGTTGCAGGCTAACTGGGTGCTGCAACTGTATCAGCTGCTGGGCTGTTTCGTTCGGGATCAAGGAGGTGGGAGTGAAGCAAAGGCAAATTTATTATAGCTTACACATACAACAATTAACAGAAAGATAAATGCGACAAGCAGATAATGCAGTATTAAAGAGCTAATAGTAAATAATAACAACAGATAGATGGATCTATTCTGTCGCAGGCCAACTGGGCACTGTGAGGGTATCAGCCACTTAGCTGTTCAAAACAACAGATAGACAGACATGGGTCAGCAGCTTATCGATAGTCCTTCAATGCCATGTACACGTCAAGTGATTCCAGTGAAGTCAGGCATCCCCGATCGATGCTGTCGGAGGGATTACAGGGGAGGAGATCCCTTGATCAGAATCCTATCCTCACTCACACTGGGAGTCCGGAGTCCGGGCTTTGAACAGCAGTGAGCGTTCTGTTTCCTCCTTCTTGCTGGTCACCTGACGCATGCGCTTTTTATACTTAGTCTTACGCTAATCTGTTGGCTTTAGAGCAACTAACAATCTTGCCTTATAGCTGTTACCCTATTGGATTGAAATGTGTTAAAATTATCATAAAAAGTTACTACCTAGACTCGGGTTTATCCAATAAGCAAATTACAGTGCAGCACCTTTAGGTTTGAAATTGACATTACCAAACCCAACCCTTTTAGGTTTTTGGTTTTTTTTAATATGCTTTCTTGGGATGTGCTTTACTGGAATGTGTTGGGTGTGCCAGGCGGTTAGATCCAGTTTTATTGTCAAGGCTGAACCTTGAGCAAAAAACCGTTAGGTCAGCTAATCTTGCAGCTACAGCTTCACCTTTGGGGCCCAGTCAGTTCCACGAACAGTTAGTTTTGTCATTTTGGTTAAACTTATGACAGACAAGGTACATTTGTGGGTTACAAACTTTATATTAGGCAAAAATTCTAAATGCCTCCAAGAAGCATGTGTTTATTGCTTATTAATCCCTCTGACAGGGTAAATACCATGACCACCGAGGTGATTTTCCTACTCACTGGGGCAAACCACAAATGTGGCAGGGGATAGTACTCTGACTGAGGCAATGCACAGTTAGCCTCCCCTTTTACTTCCGCTGGGAAGATCTCGGCTATACACCGGTTTTATGGAAAGAGGAGACTCCCCAGTAGCTTGCTCCTGCAGCCATACAGCTGAGGGCAAGCAAAACTAAGGGACATCTGAATTCCAAGCCTCCAGGCTTGGGCCTGCACATAGGATGCATGCCAAAGGATTTGGAAGCATCTGAAGCCCTGGGCGGGGGTGAAGGATACTTGCTGGGAGCAAGGTTACGTATGGTTCTTGAATGACTCATGGATTTGGAATCTATTTGGCTGACTTGACTTGGGACACAACATTTTTTCCTTAAAGTTTGCCCAATAATGGGCCATGCGTTTCATTGTCATGCTCAATGTTGGCTGCATGTAATCAGCTTCGTAGTTGCTTTCCATTTACCAAGCTGAGCACATGCTACTTTTGGCAGTAACTTAATGATAGACAGTGAATTTAATGGGGTTTCCTTGTATGTGATTATAAGACAAGGGGCTTTGTTCCCCAGTTCTGATTGTGGGGTGGACAGAAACCTCATTTTGTATTCAAGTGAATATAGCAGATCCCCACCAGTGATCCAGCATTATGCACAGACTGAGGGAACCCAAGGCATCATAGCTGGCAATGGAACAATTAAGCGCTACCCGGGGTGGATAGCAAGATTAGGCTGCTCCTTGTTCATTTTCCTGTACGTAATGGGTAAACCTCCAAAGCCTACATGAATACGAGTGTCTGGGAACCAGATGAACACAAGTTACAGGGTCTCTACTTCTGCTGTTTAGTGTAAAGATTTTATATACTATTTGCAGTTCATGTTACATAGAAAGGATTTCTGCCTCATAGAAAAGTTGTAAAACTCCAGAAAATTGCTGAGTAGGCAAGGAGGGTGGTGTTGTGTTATGTTTGTTTTGTTTGTTTTTTTGAGGAGCTTACATTTTTACTTCAGTTTACAGAAGTACTAATATTGGTTGCTTTCTTTCAGATCATGGAACTCTGCGGTGCAACAAGACTTGGATATTTTGGGAGAAGTCAGTTCTATATTGCTTTGAAACTTGTTGCTGTGGCCCAGTCTGGTCTCCCTCTAAGAGTGGAAAGCTTAAATACAGGTACGTCTAAAATCTAAACATCCTTTGGAGTAGGTATATTAAGACTTGTTGGAGTTGGCTTGCATCTTTCTAAAAGATAATGTAAACTATTAGGGTATGCCCTTTATGCACAGTTGTTCACTTTTTTGCATGCATGAAAATCTGAAGAAGGTACTTTAAATTAAATTTAAAATTTTAGTTTAGCTCTCTTTATAAAAGAGACAGTCTGGGGGCATGAAGTCCTCAAATATTTCTTTTCTAAACTAATCCAAACAAATGGTACTACAAGGTATGGAGTTTAAGAATGAATCCATATGCAAATTCACCCTGTGGTGTAGGTGTTGCATGCTGCACTATTTTTTTTTTTTTTTCTAGGTGTAATGGTGAATGGCACTGATATTAAACTTCTGATACTGGCATGTCAACATTTAACCTTTTTTTTAAATATAAAAACTGTTTGGGGCCACTTGGAATGGCAACTTTAGCTTCCAGCAGCAAGTGGGCACCCACAGATGTCTTCTTGATTGAGTCTTCGGACTCCAGCAGCAGCTGCGCCCAAATGAATTGAAACCTTAATTTTTTTGCAAAGCCCAATAGTAATAATATTTCAGAAGGAGACAAGATGGTGCCTGGTTTTCCAAATGCAAAGATAAAAGATGAGCTGATATCAAAGCTTTTGACATAACTCAGGGCTTTCTGAATTGTTTTAAATTGCTAGTGCTGCATATAAATAGTTAAACTTGACTCATCTAAATGAGTGTATCAACATAGATTTAGTTAAAGAGAATGCTGTATTAAGTCTGCAAACAAGTATCATTTGGGAAAAATGGCAAACTGACCCTGAAATTTTAAATAAAAAACATCGGATTTTTAAAATTTAAATCAGATTTTTTTAATTTAATTTAATTTTTTATTTTTTCAGATGCTTTTAAAAATATACCTATATAAAGATAGTTTTAATTTAAGATATGTTAGAGCTCAAAGGGATCATTGTGGAATAGGGATTATAACATCTAATTATATACTATTCAAGACCATATATTCATGTAACCTTTTCAGAAATGTTTTATAAATAGGTCACAACAGGCCATGGACCTATAGGGGGCCAATCTTAAGGGGTTCCCAGGGGCTCCTTTATAGATTAGTAAAGATTAAAGAAAATCCAGTAGGACTCAGTGCTCAGTTTAGAAGATCCTGTTAAGCATCTCTGTGATGCCTAGTTTCAGTTATCTAACTATGGATTTGTTTCCAGAGATAACATTGTTAACAGCAGTCTATGGCAATGAGAGATGACAGACCTGATTACCTACCCATCAGCCATATCGTCTCTCTGCAAGTTTGTGTACACAGAGTCAAGCCTTTGCCTCTTTCTAAAAGTACAAAGTTTCAAGAAATTAAATGAATAGAGGATTGTTGGGGATGGAATAGATCTGGGCAAGGAGGAGGAGTCTGGAGATAAATGCAAAGAGAGAGGGGCAGTAGAAACAAAACAGAAACATTTTGAGCAGAATATTCCAGAAGTCTTGCAGGATAAGTTTCTGAGTATAGCTTCTACGTTAATTTGAGATCTAGTGAGGGAATGGTATGGTAGAAGGGAAAACCTATCATGGCAGCAGGCTTGCCAGGCTGTAAGAGACCCTGTTTGGGAATATTTTAACGAAGGTTATATCAAACAAGAATGCACTTTTTGTAGAAAACAGTAACTAAATAGAGGCTTTCTGACTAGGGATTTAAATTGTGAATTAAATCATGATTTAAATTGATTTTGATTTAAATCAAACCCACCCTGATACCCATGGTCAGCAATAGCTCTGAGAAACTACTGGGGGGGCTTTCTTTGAACAAGCATGCTCATAATCTCCATTTACAAAATCTTGAACAAGATCCCAGAACAAACCCATTTCCTCCTGGAAATCTTTACATCACTTTACTGATACCACAACTGTAGGCATGAATTTTTTTGCTAAATCTGTGGTGTTCCCAAACACCACACAACAAATGCAAGAGATGTGAAATTGAACAAGCTACCAGTTGATGTAATCTTTTAGACTAGTAGTTCTCAGATGGGGTGCCATGGCATTCTGGGGTGTCACAAGGCACTTTCACGAGTGCTGCAGTAAAGACCCTTCTGTTGCCCCAGTCAAGTGGAACAGCCTTGCATGCCTCATTCACTGCCTCATAACTCTTAAAACAGTCAGGAGTGCTTGGTCCTGCCATAGCCCTTCATGGTCCAACTTCCCCACCTTTCTGTCTGAAATGTGCATGGAACAGGTGGAAACAGGTGCATGGGGAAGGTGGAATTGTCCTATGCATCTCTTCCCAGGAGGAGCATAGAGGATCTGGACCAGGAAGCTCTGCAAACTCCGTACCATGTAATACCATTTGTTTTGGATTAGTTTAGAAAAGAAATCTTTAAAGACTCCATGTCCCCAGATTGTCTTTTCTATCAATAGAACAGAGCTAAATCTAAAAATTAAATTAAATTTAAAGTACCCCAAATTCTTCAGATTCTTATGTATGAAAAAAATGAATGATTGTGCATAAAGGGCATACTCTAATCATTTACAATATCTTTTAGAAAGATGCAGCTTCCTTACTTGTCTGCTTTAGGCTTATCTGGCTGTGTATGAGGCATGTAGGGCAGTTCCATCTGGTTGGGGTGGTGGCAGCACCTTGGTTGAGAACCACTGATGTAAGCTGAGGCAGCACAATAGTGATGCTCAACTAGGGTGCCACCAAATTAAAAAATGGTTACAGAGGGCTTCCCTGAATCTAAAATGGTTGAGAATGCATAGGCTTGGTAATAGAGAAACTAGAACAGCAGCCCAGGGAA
>NW_005841963.1:2553111-2562891 GCF_000455745.1 Alligator sinensis
GGGCTACAGTTGGGAGACCATTGTAGATCCACATGGCACTCTTGCATAGATACAATCTTCCATTTTTCCTCCCCCTCCAGGATTGGCATACCCCTAGACTGGGTAACTTTGTCACTGTGGCTGATCCTTCAGTCAAGCTGTATGATCCCTCTCTGGATCACTGGAGGGAAATCTGTCACCATAGACAGATTTCAGTGCAAAGATATAGACATCTGTCCAACACAAGCCCTTCTTTCCTATAAATAACTATTTCCCTGTACTTTTCTCTTCTTTTATTTCTCATGCTGATTATCCCTAATGACAGGACATGCTATTGTCCTGTATTGGGTGATACCTACATGGATCTGCACTTTATTTAGTTAACATATATCTCGGACCTTCACCTGTTTGCAGTCCAGAGTAACATTTAGACCTTCTGGAATGGGACAGAAACAGGGAGCAGCAGATATCTTCCAAAGTATAGAGAGAAGGGTCATGGATTGCTTGTAGGAACAGCTCTGTTTAGGTAGGTCCAAATAATATGGATTTTATCTACAATTTCTCATTGCAAGAAATGCTTCTCCTAGGGCTTCTAGCCACAAGGTATTTTGTCACATGGATAAATAAGGCCTTAGACTTTCAGCCATAAAGTACTCACTTTTTTATGTCAGTTTTGTGTTCCTTCCTCTCCTAGAGATCCAGGACACTTGCATCTGCATCAAACGTGGGTTTCTGCACACCTAACAATAACTGGCATGTGCATATTTATACCCGTTTGATCCAGTGACCTTTGCCTACTTAAAAAAAACAAAAAACAAGATCTACTTGCAGCCGCATCTTGTTTAGTTGCCTTACAAAGTAGTGTTAAAAGTTATTATGTAGTCAGTAGCTCAAAGTAGAAGAAGCTGCCTGCCTCTTGCATTTCTCAGTTGAAGAGACAGAGGTGATAGTTTGGAGGTCCTGATGAGTCCAGGGGCTTGAGTGCTGTGCCTGAGCATGACAGACCAAATTAACAGTGGGAGGGCATTCTTGGGGCACTGAGGATAAATAAATACATTGCTGGGAGAGCAAATTGCATGCTGTGAAGGAGGGCTTTTTCAGGGTGAGTTGTGGATTGCAACTGTTACGATGCTGAAAGGGTAGTGGCCTCCAAATGAACAGCTGCCTTGGAAGTTGGAGGATCCAGATATTGAAAGGTGCATCCACAGCACTTATAAATACAATAAGCACCTGTTGTCTTTTGCCACACATGGACAGTTAGAGTCGTCTGTAGGGGTGTGCAGAGCCTGGGGCATAAAAGCCTGTGCGGGGGTGGGGTGGGGGGTGGCATGGGTTTCTTCTTGTAATGGTTTTAAGCAAAAACATGAAACTTCTCACTGTTAATGCATAGCAGGCATATTCAGAATAATACTCTGGTATTTCTAAACTAGCTAATTAGTAGAGGTGCACCAATATATCAGTGCCATATTGGATCAGCACTGATAAAAGGAAAATTAACATTATCAGCTATCAGGTTGATAATGTATTGATAAATGCAATAAGCCTTATGGCCAGGGCCCTCAGATGCCATGTGCATGCATGCAGCTGCAGGTGGCCAGGAATGCAGTCCGGCAGTATGCAGAGCAGCACCCTGCTGGTAAGTCTATGAAGGGGAAGGGGTGTGTGGGGGGGTGCAGATTGAGGCCCCTATGTTGAGGGAGTGGGGCTGGGGCTGGGGATGCTGCCCAGCCAGGGTAGTGAATGGGACCCTGGGGCCAGAGCAGGACAGCTGTGGGTGGCACGTCCAAAGGGCACGGGGGGAGTGAGAATGGAGGGGGGGGCAGCTTGCACCTCCCTTGGGGGAGGACACATGCCCTCCTAGATTTAGGCGCAGAACAGAGGAGCAGAGGAGGGCTGAGAGGTGGGCTCAGAACTGGCTGCCCTGCTGCTGCATGCCCTAGGAGCCACGCATTGGCTGCATTGCTCCCCCTGCCCACCCAGCAGCAGTAGGGGTGGCGAGTTGTGCCTCCCACCAACAGACAGGCTGGGGATGTGGCATGGCCAGCATGTGGCTCCCAGGGCAAAGGCAGCAGGCTGAAAAGTCCCCAGCCCACAATGGGCAGCTCACATCTGCCCTCGTCTCACTCGGCTCCACTCCTAAAATTGTCCCTTCACTTAAAAATGGTGGCAGTGGCACTTAGACTAAAGCTCATCTGATAAGCTTTAGTTTAAGTGCTGGGACGCTGATCCCTGAATGAGCTGCCCATGCCTCTGTCTTGCTCCCACCTGCAAGGTGCTGCTATGCTATCTCAATTCTAACTTTAGCGTGTCTCCTTCTGATCCCATCCTCGTCTTCTCTTTTCTAGACTAAATAAACCCTGGTCTTTCAGCTTCATCTCACAAGTCATATGGCCCAGCCCCCTCACCATTTTTGTTGCCCTCTGCCGGACTCTCCAATTTATTCACATTCTTTCTGTAGTGCAAGGCCAAAACTGGACACAGTACTCCAGATGTGGCCTCACCAGTGCTGAATAGAGGGAAATAATCACTTCTCTGGACCTACTGGCAACAGACTTGTCAATGCAGCCCAGTACGCCATTAGCCTTCTTGGCAACGAGGGCACACAGCTGGCTCATATTCAGTTTATTGTGCACTGTAACCCCAAGGTCCTTTTCTACAGTCAGCCCCTAGCTTGTACTAGAGCATGGGATTGTTCCATTCTAAGTCCAGGACTTTGCACTTGTCCTTGTTGAACTTCATGAGATTCCTTTTGGCCCAATCCTCCAATTTGACTAGGTCACTCTGAATCCTAACCCTACCCTCCAGTGTATCTATTACTCCTACCAGCTTGGTGTCATCTGCAAACTTAGTGAGGTTGCACTTTATGCCATCTTCCAGGTTGTTCATGAAGACATTGAACAAAACTGGCCCCAGGACCGATCCCTGGGGCACTCCACTTGATACTGGCTGCCAACTAGACATTGAGCCATTGATTGTTACCCTCTGAAGCTGATGATCAAGCCAGTTTTCTATCCACTACAGTCCATTCATCTAGCTCATACTTCCTTAGCTTGCCTGCGAGAATGTTGAGGGAGACTGTATCAAAACCTTGCTGAAATCAAGGTATGCCACATCCATCAGTCTCCCTGCATCCACAGAGCCAGTCAGCTCATCATAGAAGGGAGTCAGGTGTGATTTGCCCCTGGTGAATCTATGCTAACTGTTTCTAATCGCCTTTTTCTCCTCCAAGTGCTTAAAAATGGATTCCTTGAGGATCTGTTCCATCATTTTTCCAGGGACTGAGGTGAGGCTGACTATATGTAGTGCCCTGGATCCTTCATGGAAACAAGGGCATACTGTCCCATATTCAGCTTTTTGTCCACTGTAACCCAACTGCCAACTAGACAGTGAGCCATTGATTACTACCCTCTGAGCCTGATGCTGTAGCCAGTTTTCTATCCAGCTTACAGTCCATACATCCCGCCCGTAGTTCCTTTGCTTACCTGTGAGAACGTTGTGGGAGACCATATCAAAAGCCTTGCTAAAATCAAGGTATATTGCATCCACTGCTCTCCCTACATCCACAGAACCAATCATCTCATCATAGAAGGCGATCTACAGTGTGTGTTCCTAGGCAGTCACCCTTGGTCCTTCCTCTTTGACCAAGATGAGGACAAGGTGGAGGCATTAAAGGGAGCTGTCTGCTTCATTACATAGCTAAAGTTCTGGAGCAGCAGAAATTGGAGAAGACCATTATGTGACAAATGCCTGATTTAATGCCCACATTACTGTGGCATGAACAGTGGATGTAGTGCAGTTTATATACATAGTGGATCATCCATTACACCTGCTACTACTGAGAAACAGTATAAAGCAACAGCAATGTCAGTAGAACATGCTTGTGTTAGTAGAGCTAGTACAGTCTTCTGTTATCTCAATTCCTCCACTTTTGTGCAGGTCGTAAATACAGCACTGCATGCAGCTTCAACAAAAGGCACCACAAAAGTCTCCCTATGATTCCACCCCCAGAAGCTTAGGTAACAGTTTAGGTAGCACAGTCACACCTGATACCTTCCAGACCCTACCCTCCAGTGTATCTACTGCTCCCACCAGCTTGGTGTCATCTGCACACTTGCTGAGGTTGCACTTCATACCATCTTCCAGGTTCTTGATGAAGACACTGAATAAAACCAGCCCCAGGACTAATTCCTGGGCAGCCCCCCACTCAGGGACACCATTGCCCTAACTGCTATAGTGAGCACATCCTGCTATCTAAGATCAGTCCAGCACTGTTAGGGTATCTACTACAGGCACCATTCAGGAGGATCAAGTCCCCTAACTGCCTTGGCTGCCTCAACCATTACAGTCAAGACTGTCACAACCCAAAGTTGTGGTTTTTTGTTTTTGTGTGCTTCGGCACCGCTAAATTATGTTCCCGCCAAACTGCAGCTTTTTTGCACGGTAGAGTTTTCTGCTGCAATAGGAGAACCCGCGTGCAAAAGAGTATTTCCCGCCGTTTGTAGCCTTCTTTGCATGGTGCATTTCTTTTGCATCCTAGTGATGCAAGGTGCAAAGAAGTTCCCGCCATTTGTATTTAGATTCGTGCCACATTATTGGCCGGTTCTAAATGTAGGCATACATGGCAGCTAGCTATTGGCTTGCTAGCCATACAAAAGGCTTGGGTAGTTTCTGCCCAAGTCGGAGAGAGAGGAAACCTGGAGAGATACAGAACTCCCCAGGAGGAGGAGACTTCGCGCTGTGTGAAGATCTCCAAGTGATGTGGACCCTTGCGGACCCAACGCACCTTCCTTAAGCAGGCAACAGAGGTCCGTTTAGCTTCTAGCCTCTCCCCGTCACCGAGCACAATCCTAGACGTATCCCTATCCTATATACCCAATTTTTGAACCCACGGAGTCTTAACAGCTCCGGGGGACCTGGGAACCGAACAGAACCCACGGAGATTCAGCCACTCCGTGAGGAAAGAATTGCCGAACCTGCGGAGCCTAAACCACTCCGGGGTCAAAGAACCGAGTTTGTCAGAGTCCTCCAACGAGGATTCAAGCGGAGCTGCGCCTGGAAAGCTGTCCAGCCTACACCGTGACCACCTTGGGTGTAAGTAAATAATCTTTTCAATCAACCATTACGCCTCCATAACTGATTCTAGCTCGCGCGTACCTTACCGCCCCACGGTTTTCTCCAGCCCCGTGTGCCCGGGCTGTTGGCCACAGTCCTCGTGCGCAAAGACGGGCCCGGCTCGCACATGGCGAGGATGGGATTGGGAACCGGCCCGCACAAAGACTAGATGTGCCATAAGGATGCAGATGGATTTGCCTAGGACTCTAGCAGCTCTGCTTTGTAGAGGTTGAGAGAGGTCTTCCAGCCTATCCCTGCTGGCTCACCTTCAGCCTTTCCTAAGTTTTCATACTGGAAGAGAGGTATTTGGTGCGATTGCCCCAAGACTGATACAGAGAAGATGGTGTAGATGTAGGGAACATACGCTTATTCTTTATTTGGAGAACCCCTAAGACCTGGCATCAGACATCTCCCATAAATAGTGTGATCCAGCCACAGCTGACTAGGTCTTGACTTTAGTTGCTTATTTTTATTCCTGTTCAATTAATCTTGCTTTTCCCTCACAAAAGTATCTCTTAAACAATATATACTTCAAATGGGTGCTTTAAAAATTATTGTATTAATACCCCCCACCAAAAACAAACAAACAACAAAGCAATGATGTTTGCTGTATTTTTCTACTTGGAATATCTGGGAGGTAGACTGGTGTAAACTAAACAGTGTTTGAAGCTGACTTTAGGACAGGACCATAGCTGAGGTAAGATTTGGGCTGGGGCTCAGGCTCTGGTTCCTCTTCCTTTCAAGGCATAAGGTCAAGCAACACCAAAACTATTGTGAATCATGGTATGGTGCCTTCCATATCTACTTCTGTTTACAGGTAACCCACAGCCCAATCTCTGCCTAACCAAGAAATCCCTTCTGATCTGATGTATTTATAGATCCACTTCCCCATACTGTTTTACTTTCCCAGTTGTCTCTAGCTTATCCTATACCCCATAAGCTCTTAACCAGCATACCCAGCTACCCTACAAATAATTAATTTATCACAGCAGTCTGTCTCATTTTCAGATTCATGTTTGCTTTATGCCTCTCATTGTGCTCTTTTATGGGGGCATGTAGTGCTTGCCAGGGATGGAGGAGGATATGTTTTCTTGCAGTTGCACCTTTATCAGGTGTCTAAGTTAGAGGCAAATGTATGCTCAAAAGATGCCTAGCAAATTGGGCTTTAGATGTGTTTTAGGTGTTGCTCCAACATCACTCTGGGGTTATGGACAGGCATTACATTTCTAATGCTAGATACGTCTTTTTGGTGCTGCAGAAAGCAAATAGAGAGCTGTCCAAGCGGTTTGTCACTCAAAAAATGTGGCAAAAATGCTGTGAAATGTTGCCTCTTTTCAACAGGAACTTCTTGGCAATATGACATTTCTAGCGCCACATATAACACATTGGCACTACAGGGAGTGGCTTGGTCCTCCAGCATCCCAGAAGGTTTTCCTCCTCACCCCCTGCGTCATGGCTACAGGGAGTCTGTGACTAACACCAAAATCAGCTGCCCCGGGGAGGTAGAACCAAGTGCACACAGACTTGGCAGTGAGTGCTGTCATCATTGTTCATGCACATAATTTAAAGTCCTTTGCAGTCTGTATGAAAGCGGATTTCAAACCATTTCCAAAGTTTGCCCAATTTGAGTTGCCTCTGGTGATTGTTTTGCCAATTCTCCTAACTGAATCACAGTGGCAAATTACCTTGAATTCAGTCCTATACCATCATCTGGAAAACATAGCTTGAATCCCCCTTGCAAATCTGCTTCTCATTCACTATTAATATCTGTTTGTATCCCATCAGCATCTCTAGCCTTATCTACAAGCTCAGGTTGAGTGCATGCTCAAAGATCAGCTGAGTGTAATTTAAGGCTGCTGTAATTGGAAAAGGCTGCAGCTGGGGTGAATGGACTGTTAAGCATCACTTACGAAGCCGTGGAAGCAGCAGAGTCCCACAGGAGCATTGTTTATTAACTGTGCTTGGCTCCTCCAGGGGTGTGTGTTGGGGCTGCAAGACTGAGGGCTTGTGCCAGGGTGCAAGCCCAGAATTTTTAAAGTCTCTACAAGGGTGGTAGCACTCTCCCTCTGCTACCAACCTCCTGTGGGTTGGCAAGGAGAGTGAAGCATGGTGCTAGCACCCACCGTATAGCTACGAATGCCTTCTGTACTGCATCTCCTGCTGTGGGCTTGCCCACATGAAACTGGTTGGTGACGGACTGGAGACTGCTAGGCATTGAGAACGTCCAGGTGGCGATGGCAGTGGTGATGTGCTTGTCCATGAGGAAGGGTGCCCTTATGTTGATACTCTGTCATGTGAGGATGGGGACCATTTCAGTTAGATATCTTCACAAAGGTGGTCTGGCATATCCTGAAGCTCTGCTGCTACTCTTCATTGTCTGGGGTACTTAAGACTAAGCACTCACAGCAATTAGTGCTCATGTTACATGCCCCAGACCACCAGTGTACAGTCTGTAAGTGATCCTCAGACATCTCATGCCAACATGGCATGGTCTTCATTGGCCATGTAACTGTTGGGGGACAGGACCAGAGATCAGAGCTCAGGGGCACTCGTGGCCAGGGCCTTAGTCACGTGTGCGCATAGTGTTGCATGCTGTGGGGGCCGAGGGGGATCCGGGAAAGGGTCAGCTGGGTTGTGGCCACAAACCCAGAACGTACAGATGGGTACTTTCGACCGCTGGAGTAGAATTAGGCACAAACGCGTCCTGGTTCAAACAAAGATGGCTTTACTTACACTGTCGAGATGTACAGCGTAGGAAGAAAGTTAACTTCAAAATTCAGTTCGGTTACAGTTTAATCGAGGAGCTCTGATAAGACGAGATATCTTTCTAACGGGTCTGAACACAAGCATACAGGACACAGGGGGTACGTCGGGACGGTCGGCGACAGGGAGTCGTCGGCGGTTGATCAGTCCGCCACGTTCACTCCGAGATGGGCGCGGAGTTCTCCAACTTGGGCGGAAACTGCTCCAACCTTTTATACGGCTAGCGAGCCAATTGCTAGTTGCCACGTAGGAATAATTTAGAACCGGCCAATAGTAATGTGTGAATTTACATATGAGTGGCGGGAACCTTTCCACGCTGGGGTTCTCCACCGTGCCGAGAAATTCCCTCGTACAAAATCTCACCGTGCCTTGTGCTAGAAAGTTCCACTGTGCCGAGGCACTCAACCACTAGGCTCTGACACATGCCAGCCCTCATAAAAACTGAACTAGCTTGCCAAAGAAGTAGTAGCAAGTTTGACTGCGTGTTGGCAGGAGTACAACATGCATATGACCTTCTGGATAGAGCTGCAGGGTGTGCAGGCATCAGGGTCTGTTTTGGGCTAGGACTGTAACTGTGGAGTTACATTTGGGAATGGGAACTGACCATGGCAGCTGTGGCACAGGCTGTACTAGAGTGCTCTGGCAGATGTTACATTTGTGACAGTCTATATACAAGTTCCCTGCAACAAGTCATGACTGGCCAGACATTAAAGCAGTTGGCTGAAGGATAAAAATAACAGATCTGCCACAAACATGGTAAATCTGCCCTCATGAAGTTGTTGGTTGAAACAGCAACTTCTTTATGGCACCTTGACAATTTTAAGGTCTGGATAGTTACAGTAATGTCTGAAACTTCCCTCCCCCCACCCGCTGCTTCAAGGAGGAGAGGGCAAGAGTGGCTGGTTGCCTAATATCTGGTCTGCTGCAAACTGTCAGAGATTCTAGCAAGCTGCTTCTGTGTGATCCCACTGATCTGTGCCCTACCAGCATGCTCTGGTCCTGAGCTTCCTGTGTGCCTTTTATGTACTGAGAATGGCAATTCTGCACTGGGAAACACTGTGGAGGCAAGTGATCTCCAGTCCCAGACCGCCCTTGCACCTTTTCAAGATTCTAGCAAGCTGATCAGCAGGATTTGGGTGGCTCTGTCACCAGCCTCGGAGCTTGGTAAAAAGTGTAGCCAGGCCTGGGGGCTGCCCTACTAGATCTCAGGCTGCCTGCAAGTGTGGATCTTTGAAGGGCTGGCAAACAGTCCAGAATCAGAGAATGCTGCTGCTGCAGTGCTCCCCAGGCCTTGACTGAGTGCGTGCCCTTCAAAGATCCCAGCAACAGCTGATCAAGGAAACGGCAAAACTTTAAAGGTTGCTTGGGCCTGGGGAATGCTGTGGCAGTGGTGGTCTCAATCAGCTGTTTCTGGCTCATTGACAGGCTCTGTTGGTGGGGTGGCAAGCTTCGGGAAGATTCAGACAGCGGCAGCACCCTGTTGCTCAATATTTTCAGTGTGCGCCTTCCTGGAAATTTTGGTACCCTTCAGCCAAGGGGCTGTTCATATGTGCCTGTCCATGCCGCTCTATTTTCTGTAGTGTTGCAAATTTTGTAGCGCTACAAAAATAACATCTGTGAAAGACATACATGAATATGAGCAAAATTAATTTATGTAAAAATAATGTAATAAGTGGCCTGTTCTTCTAATTATTTGGTGTTAGAAGAATACTTTGCAAATAACTTTGCAAAAAATAACTGCAGAATTTAATTTGATAAATGCACTAATGAGATCAATATTCAGATGAACGGTATAGCTGTCTGAACAATAGATTTAAGTTAGGTATGTAAATGTGTTTTAAAATGATCTGTTTAACTTCCTCTAATTATATCGGTTAAACGGTTAACCAATAGCATATTTGGTAAAAGCTCTGTTATCCGGCATTC
>NW_005841963.1:2563495-2563930 GCF_000455745.1 Alligator sinensis
GGGTCATCGCAGCCAAGCACTCTTTCCTGCCTATGCAGGGGGTCTGACTCGATGATCTATTGAGGTCCCTTCTGACCCTAACATCTATGAATCTGTGTCAGTTAATTGAGCAGTCCCGGCCACTGCTTCTCACGCCGCGTCTGGGGTGTCCCTCTGCCCCTCCTGTGGCATTGCCGCTCCTCCCGCGGCATTGCCGACAGGGAGGTGGGTCCCGCACAGCCTGTTATACCCCGGGGCTGTGAGGGCTCGGCAGCACAGGCTGCTTTGCCCCAAGCAATAAGGGCTCGGAGAAACTGGATGTGCCATGGTGGGCACTTCTGGTTTCACTTTATATTACAAGCTGGCATGCTGGTTAGCGGAGCATGCCGGCTTGTAAGATGTCATGTAACAGAACTTTTAGTGTACTTACTGTAGTGACCTCCAGCAGGGATAGCC
>NW_005841963.1:2564035-2575480 GCF_000455745.1 Alligator sinensis
CCTGCTGGTTAGTAAAAAGTGTGCTTCAGGCTGAGTTGTAGTAAAGCTGTGGATTTAGTTTGGTGTAAAAATTTTGCAGGTGTAGATTATTGAAACTTTTAATTTACTGCTAAAGACTATCACCGAATGCCCTTAGTTAATATCCAATAAAATAGCTTATTGGCTACCTATGTAGTAATATAAAAGAATGCCTAACACTTAGTCTGAAAAATAAATGCAACTATGGCTTCTAAAGTGATGTTACTTCTCACTTTGTTTTTTGGTGTATTTAGTTGTATTTAATCACTTTAATGAGGGTTTTAACTTTTTAATTAAAATTTTATATGGTTAAAAATACCTCTACTATTCATTCCTTTCCTGTTTGTGTTTTTTTTAACAGTCAAAGACCTCCCTCTTCCTAGGTTTGTTGTGTCAAAGAATGAACAAGAATCGAGACATACAGCCTCGTATGCTTCAGATGCTGATAATCCAGCCTCATATTCAGGTGTAATTCCACCCCCCCCTGGCAGGGTACAAGCCAAAAAAGGCTCCGTGAGCCATGATGCAGTTCAGCAACGTACATCAACAGATCAGGTAATTAACTGAAACAAGAATTGTTATTCAAGGTATTGTACCATTGTGCTGACTAAGCTCTAGCTTTGAAGTAGCTTCTTTGAAATGACTTCACACAAGCTTTTGTATTAATGGTTATGTTTGAAGTTTATATTTTTAATCTATCTAAACTGTGTGTGTGTGTGTGTGTGTGTGTACAGACTGCAGTATAGACTAAATCTAAAACTGCATTTATCTAATTTTACTGTTACATGAAGCTCCAGTGATAGGACATGTACTGTTTATTCTTCAGAACCCCTAGAGATGTGCCCTTTTGCTAGACCTAAAGAAAAATGCATTGCATTCAAAAGCTTGCCTATGCCTATTGCAGCCAAGCATTTGGTCCAATAAACTATCGTCCACACACATCCTGATTTTGTTAGAACTATTTCATATATATGTTGCTTCTATGCACTGTTGTGTGTGTGGTGCCCCAGACATAAAGCAGGTTTTCAGATATGCTTAAAACAGAAGTTTGGAAATAACACAGTTATTAAGAGGTAAAGGAAAATGAGTTAAACTTAATGAGCAAGAACCTCTGATAGTTTTATTTCATTTTTATATTTTTATTTTCTCCCTAAACTTTGAGTGATACCCTGAGACCTAGCTATTTCCATACATTAAGCTGCCTAGATTCTTATCTGAATGTGGCTTTAATCGAACAGCTGTTATAGGACCTGCAGGTGTGCTAAACTTTTATAAGTATTACCTTCTGTCCAGTTCACCTTTACTTAAGAAAATCCTTTGTACCATCATAGCCTCTACTATGCTTGTACAGCCCCTTAATGGAGACACTGCATCAGCTGGCAGGAGTTTTTCTGTTGGTGTACTTATATCTCATCTCTGAACAAAAGACAAGTAACAAGAGAACTCTTTTGGGTTCTGTCTACATAATTGTATTGTCTAGACTAGGGGCAGGCAGTTATTTCAGGTGGAGGGCTGCTTACCGAGTTTTGGCAAGCTGTTGAGGGCTGCATTTTCCTCTCCAGTGCAGGGAAGTAGAAAGATCCCCATGATCCCAGGCCAGAAGCCTCTGCTAGGCAGGGGTTTTTGGTTGGGAGGACAGGGCTAGACAGGCCTTGCTGCTGGGTCCTGCCACCAGCTTCCTCTGGGTCCTACTGCCCCTGGCTCCTGTCATCTTTGACAGGCACTTAAGAGCAAATAAATATTAATTTTCTAAATTTTTAAGGGCCCATGAGCTGGATAGAATGGCCTGGCAGGACAAATCCAGTCCCCTGGGCCATATTTTACCTGGGCCATATTTTACCCATCCCTGGTCTAGATACTGGATCTGGAACCAACTTCCAAGAGAAGTGGTGCTGACTCCTACCCTGGGGGTCTTTAAGAGGAGGCTGGATGAACACCTTGCCGGGGTCGTTTGACCTCAGTACTGTTTCCTGCCATGGTAGGGGGTCAGACTTGATGATCTGCTCAGGTCCCTTCCAACCCTACCAACTCAGTATGGTTGTTTTCGTACTCCTAGCCAAGCCAGCTGTCTTGGCAGAAGTTTGTAATATAGCTCAAACCTGAAGATTTCAGAGGCTGAAACCCGCAGACTGTTCTTCTGAACTGGTTCCTAAAATAAACTCTGTAGCTGGGCCAAGAGTTTGCAGTAGACTACAAACTAATACAACATGCGAAACATTGATTAGGCACCCCTATAGGGAACAAGACATGGAGTTATACTGAGAAAAAGGTGTCTCGGAAGAGTCCAAAAATGTAGAGCTGTTTTCTACGCGCTGTCGTTATACCAGATCAGATTAGAACTAAATGTTAACCATAGTGGTTTGGTTTGGGAGATTCCAGAACCTTGGCACAGACTAGTATTCTCAGATTTATGTAGGTTCAGAGGTTTGAGGTTTGTATTATCATATTTGATATTTTCTAAACTAACAGAAGTATTCAGTCTGGGATTGGGCCTTCAGTTTTTGGGAGTTAGAAGTCCTTGGTTTATTTTTGTGCAAATGAACTGCTCTCTAAATCCTGGTAATATTGGAATGAATGTCTTTGCAGATGTGGCTTTACAGATTTGTAGAGTGGGTTAATACATAGTTCTTTTTCTGATTCTGATTTTTTCCCCCATTCATCCTTTAATTAAGGATTAGTTGGTGGCCAACAACAAGTGCAATGGGGTTTCTGGTTAATTGAACACCTATGACCAAGAAGCTTCACCTTTGGACATTTCAGTGAAAGCATTGTTTAAAAGAAATGTAGCATTTTGGAACTGTGTTCGTGTCTTCAGTTTCCCACCCTCTCTCGCTGCTGGCTTTAGACACAGTGGGCCTTGAAGAAAACTTTGTCACAAACAGGCTTTTATAAATCAATTAACCCTTGCTGTTGCCCTGGACCATTGTTTTAATGCAGTGTCTACTTTACCTACAAGCCAATTCCCAAAAGCAAACCTTTTAAATACCATTTTCTAGCCATCAGTATCAACTGTAATCAGTGAATTGACAAATTTGACACATGGTTATCAGACATAGATTTAGATGTCTATTCTAAATTATCTTTCTAATGTTCCGAAGCAGGGTAAGTGAATACTTCAGTGGAGTTTGCTTATTGGCATAGGAAATCAGCAGGGATAACTTGTGTAGGCACTTTTGAAAATCCCAGCAGCCACCTTTCTGTATCTTTACACGCATAAGTATCTACAGAAAACCTGGCTTTGGCCTTTGGGTTTTTGGAGTTGATCTCGTCCACTCCTGCTTAATTCTTATTCATAGATTAGAAGAGAGAAACAAGCTTTCCTGCTTTTTCAACTGCCATCTGAGTACTTAGCTTTCAAAAAGTAGTCAGATGAACAAAATTAGCCTTTCTGCACCTACTGGATAAATTAAAACCAGAACTAATTAGGCCCAAGCTTAAATGTAAAAGCCAGTTTCTGTTTCATTGCAAAGAGGGAACACAATATAAATAATTAAGACAGTATGTAATAATGACACTTCAGAAGCTTTAGCTGACAATTTTTTTCCTCAAGCTATTGTGTAAAAAAACCAAAAACAACAACAAAAAACTAACCACCTATTTTTAACTTATTTGAGTGCAACTCATTGATATAACAGTTTATTTAAATAGTTTTAATTTAAAATTTATTTAAATCATTTTAACAGATTTTGATCAGTTTTAGGCCTTAAGATGTAGGTTTTTCTCATTTCGTGTTTAATTTTAAAACAGGCTCACTAAAAATAATTAATTTTTATTTACCTGTGATGGATGTCGGTAAGGACTGTGGAATCTTCCTTGGGTTAAATAGCAAGAGGACCATAAGTACTTCTCTGAACAGAGCCATAAAGTCTGCCATTTATCAGATTTGGAAGATGAGATGGAAAGATTAAAGGGGCAGTAATCTTGTTCCATTTATCAAAATCTGTGGGGAAGGGGTGGTGGGCAAAATGGTAGAAAACCTGTTTCTGATGAGACTAAGGTGCTAGCACAAGATGGGTATAAAGCATATTTTAACAGGTCTTAGTGGCTTGGATGATTATGTTCAGTTTTTCATCTATAACTGAAAAACATTTTTTTTTAGTTATAAAAAAAAAAAAAAACAACAACAACCCATGATCATTTGTGGCCAGTAAGTCTGCTGATAGGTGGCCATTAAGGAATTTTCTGCTTCGGACATCTCCCTACATTGTCTCTATAGATTCACACCGACCATCCTGCCTTTGCTGCTGTCAAGTATTGTTTTGTAACTTAGAGTGAAGATAAAATTGTAATTAAGGAGAGGTCTCTCCTTGCAACCGCTATTTTACATTAAAATTGGGTGGGAATAGGAAGCCCATGTTTTCTGCTGCTTTTCAGTGATTCTGGAGTCTGTGAACTTGCGCACCAGACTTTGATTGCAAGGAGCTTCTGAGATGTTCAGTGCTCTAAGTAGTAGTAAGATTAACAGAAGGCTTTAGAATGTGACTAAACGTTTTTTATTTAATTTCCTATATTAGTCCTATATACTTCTGACTGTCTCTGCCTTTGTATATTATACCTATAAGTAAATCACATGGTAGAAGATGCTTGGAAATTTTTTTTAAAAAATTAGGTTGCTATAGACATCTTTTTACGTTTTATGGTGGAATTTGTCATTCTTTGTAGCAGGACTGTTTGCCAGAGAACTAAATTCCTTGCATTTCAGCTTGTCAGTCTGACTAGTTAGAATCATAGAAAAACAGGGCATGGAAGGGACCCCCCAGAGTCCCCTTCGGCAGGACCATCCCCATCTAAACCACTGCATACAAATCCATTGTTTAACTTGTTAGTAAAACTACACAGTCAAATCTGATAGCCACAAGGTGTAACACCTTAACATGCCATAAGTGTGGCAGGGGGGCAGTGGCAGCCAATGTTGTGCTGCTGTGAGGGTTGTTAAAATTCACTTTAAAGGCCCAAGAAAGAAGAGGGCCACGTCCCAAGATACAGGGGAAGGCAAAAACTCCCACTGTCTGTACCAACACTGGGGTAAAATTCTTTTCTGACCTCAAGTATGGTAATCCGTCTGACCCTGAGTGGAGGGGTAAGTCCTTTTAGCTAGGAATCTTTGGGTTGGAGTCTCGGCAGGAGCATTGGTACACCCCAGTCAAAATCCCAAGCCTAGGCTGCAGCCAACCCCCAACACTTCTGGGGAAGGTGAATGCTCCCCCTCACCCCAACATGTAGCAGTGGGGGGCGGGGATTCCTTTCCAGCCCCAAGTGGCTATCAACAAAGCCCTGAAGCATGGGAAATATCCATAGTAAGAGCATAGGCATTAGGCATAGCTTCTCCTAGATAAAGGGTGCTCAACAAAAGGCATTGTTGAGAGGGCCTGTTAAATGTTTTACTTAATACTCTGTGTGCTCCTGTGCTTTACTTTAAACTCGGTGTGCTGCTGCACTGAGCCCAGCTCATGCCCAGAGGAGACATTGCATTAGCTGGACCTGACTCACCCAGTGTCTGCATAGATAGGGCAATTTAGTGGAGCTTTTTTGGTACTTTTATCTAATAGCAGATAGCTGATTGAATCAGCTATTAGATAAAAGCACCAAAAAGCCCCACTAAAGCGCCCAACCTATACAGATGCTTCAGAGCTGGATCAAACTGGTAAAGCCCCCTCCCCCTCATGTTTGGCAGCACCCTAAGTGTCTGTGAAGAACTGACTTCAGGTAATAAATACACATTGGTCTTGTCATTGTTCAGAGTGGACCAAGCTTTGAGCATGCTTATGCCCTGGACACTGAACTCTCTCTTCACAAAAATTCAGATTATAGAGCTACTAAGGACAGGTCCACACTGTCTTTGAATTAAACCCTGGAGAACCACTGAAAGCTTGATCATTTGCTTCTGTTCATTGTGAATCTAAGGCCTAGAAATAAGGCAGTGAAGCTGGTTTAGCTTGGGTTTAAACGTGCAAGAAAAATTATATCTCAGAACAGCTGAGTGCCTACTCAGGACTATGGTAAACTTGACTTTGTTTAATTTCTTAGTTATGTCCTGTGTTGAGCAGGAGCAGCTGTCTGAGGCATGCTTTTTAGTATTGTTTTCAAGCCCTTCCACAGGGCTTTTTCCAAAGGGCTTGTTCAGTGAACTGTGTTCATGACCCGAGTCATTCTTTTTTTGTTGGAAACAGTTGTATCTGAATGTTTGTATTTAAAAAAAAAAAAAAAAAAAAAAAAGTTAAATTTGGCTCAGCTTATTAACTTGAAATGTTAACGTGCTTTTGAAATGGAAAATGAAGATAAAATGCTTAGCAAGTTTTAGGTGGATTATACATATATAGTAAATAACATTTCAGCTTTTGAGACCTAGGTTCAAGTGCAACTTTTATTACGAATGTAAATGAACTTCATGAACTAGTTTTCCATAGTGGTGGTATACTTGTAAAATGATTGTAACAAGGCACATTGTTGTACTGCAGGAATACTGGGATCGGGGAGTGAACACTTTTGGGTGGGGGAACTATGTTCAATGTCAGTTGTATTGTGCCTGACTTCTGCTGTTTCCTCACTTCAAGTATTGAACTCTTCTTTATTCTAAGAAGAGTGTTTTAACTACTAAACAAACCTTTTTTAAATAAGAAATAATGATTGTATTTTTATTATTTACATCACAGTACAGCATTTTTTAAAAGTTCCTTTGTTTTAATAGGAGTCCACATCTCCAGTTGTTTCACCACAGCAATCCCCACCAACTTCTCCACATACATGGAGGAAGCACAACCGCCATCCCAGCGGAGGGAATAATGAACGGCCTCTTGCTGGACCTGGGCCTTTTTGGGCTCCATTTAGTGAAGCACAACCAGGTATAAATGTCTTATGTTATACTTGAAATGTTGCCTGAAGTTGTAGAATTTTTTAGAAAAGTTTATAGATTAGGTTAGTTTAGCTTTACATTTTCAGTATTGAGAGCAACTCAGTTGCAGACTGAAGTGTTTAAATTGGTACCAATACTGCAAAACCTTCTATCCTGGCTGCAGCAGGCCAATTTCATAAGTGTGATATGACAAGAAATTTGTGGAGGGAGGGATATAAGGAAAGATTATGAACTTTGCAAGAGAAAAATTATATCATTATAAAATTGGTACATTGTTCAAGCTCAACAAGAAACTTCCAAACAACTGTAAAATGGAACTTAGAATGCAAAGAGGATAGATAACAGTACTTGCTGTCTGCTTGAATTATGCTTTTCTTTACAGTAGGTTAAATTTTAATTTTTGTCAGGTTAAAGCTGAGATATTTCTTAACAGTTTGAGTTTTCTGTATTATCTAGAGCTTCTGCAAGTGTTAAGAATTCAGTCTTGAATTTTTTTTGTTTCAGTTATGTCGGAGAGTGCATTCATACATTCATGACTTCTGTGCTGTTATAACCATTCCATGTAGTTAATTATTTCTTGTCAGGCATTAAGAAAATGTCTAGTCTGTGATCCATTTCTCTTGAAATGTAAAGAGCTTTTCACCTGTAATGTCCATGTTTCTACAAGTTCCATTTGCTTTTCTCCACTGTTCCAGATTTTCTACAATGAAAGGGACTCCTAGTTTCAGCAACTCTTTTGGCTTGTTTTGTTTTTTGTTAAAAATATATTGTATTTTATAGTCTTGTTATTTTATATTAAATTGAATTATGCTGTGACTTATTTCTTACTTTATTTGAATACTTACGTATATCTGGGTCTCCAGAATTGGCCCGCTATTTTTCATCATCTTTTCATCGCTTTTTTGTAGTTATTGCTGTAATAAGCCTTTGAGGATAAGGGAGATTTGTATAATCAGAACTGGTTGAAGGTATTTTCCTCACCTGTTAAATCCTAAAGAAATACTAAAATTTGTTTTATTTTCAGGGGCACCTAAAAAGGAAATGGGTCATATGCAGTGGGTTGTGCCAAACATGATAGTATCTCAACAAATGACATACCGTGCTTAGTCAGGTTTATAAATTAAGAGATTAAACAGTTTAATGTGGTCTTATGCCACATACAAGTTAGAACAATTCTATTTAGGTTACATTTTTAATGGATAAATTAATGTCACTTTCCCCCTTAAAAAAACTTGAGTACAGAGGTTATGATAAGATCAAATGTAGATGAGTTATTGCCGGGCTTGTCTTTTAGTTTGCAAAGCCAGTGAACTCCTCCAGGCTTTAGTCAATAATTTGCTGGTACCAGTTTTGTTACTGGAAATTGTCTTTTTTTTTTTTCTTCTTTTTTTTTATAAACCAATGAATTCTCTCTTAATTCATCAACTGTTGCAGCAGCGTTTTTTCCTGTGAATACCTATTTAGGTCTAAGAAGTCCTCCCTGAATCAAAATATATACAAATCTATTTAAATTCAGCCCTATTTCCCATGCTGAAGTACTTTTATTGAACCTAAAATCATTCTTAATGCATCCCTGTGGAGGAATTGCTTGATTTGAAAACTTTAAGTCTAGAGATGATTTATATTTTACTGTGTTAGCTGAGGGCTAAATTAAATTAAATTGTTGCCTGGTTCTGTTACAAATCCTAGGTATACTTTTTAGACATAACTTTCACACTCTTTTGCTCTCCCCTGTTTCTGTCTTTAAAAAAAGGTGTTGTATGTGTATTAAACTAGGGTCTAGCAGAGTAGTTGCACAAGGTTTGGATAACTGCTCTGCTAAAATTCAAAATCAAGCTCTGCCAGTTCATCTTAGTTCTGACCTGTGAAATTCCCTTTCTGTTCCAGTCTTAGACCTCTCTTGAATAATCAGCTAATATCAAATTATAACGTACCTACTGTGTGGAACCATTGTACTAGAATATGAGATGAGACCACAATATTTCACTTGTGATCCTCTCCCTTAAGAACCCAAATCTCTCTGGCCGTAAGGCAGTAAATGATAGGTTTGAGAGAAGTGCATCTAAATTTTAAGAGCTTGTTATTGTTAGCCTTTTTCATTACTTAAACTCCCTATAATACCTTTCTTCTCTTGATCAAGCATATTGTTTTTAAATATGTCTAGAGTAGGGTAAGAACTGGTTAGACATTACTTGGAGAAGCTAGATGTCAAGTAGTTAGGGTCAAATAAGGCATACTGTAGGGTATAAAGTAATTGGCTGAGGTAATTTCAAAGCTATTGAATTCAAAGGTCTCCTTTTTGAGAGCTCGTGGAAGTCAGGTGTGGTCCCAAATGATTGGAAAAGAGCAAATAATCATGGCCATTTTTAAGGAAGGGTAAAAGAAGGATCCAGGGAATTACAGACCAGTTGGTTTGACCTTGATACCTGGAAAGATCAAGGAGTTGTTCCTTGAGGAATATAATGTGAAGCATCTAGAAGAGTACAGGGTGATCATGAACAGCCAGCAATGGATTTGCAAAGAGCAAGCCATTCTTGACCAAGCTGATTTCCTGCTCTTATAAGGTGAACTTGGGGAGAGCAGTGGATGTGAGATCTTGACTTTAGCAAGATTTTGATACAGTCTCCCACAGCATTCTCATTAACAAGCTAAGGGAATACAGGCTAGACAAAAGTACTGTAGGTGGATACATACCTGATTGGATCATCGTGCTCAAAAAATAGTCATCAATGGCTCAGTGTCAGGTTGGGATGAGGTATCAAGTGGGATTCTCCAGGGGTCTGTCCTGGGTCTAGGATTATTCAACATTTTCATTAATGAATTGGACAATGGGATTGAATGCACACATGAAATTTGCAGGCAGGTCCCAAGTTGGGTGGAGTTGCAACTGGAGAATAAGGGTAGGATCCAGAATGACCTAGCTAAATTGTCAAAATCGTCCAAAATCAATCGGATGAATTTCATCAAGGACGGGTCCATAATCCTGCACTTGGGACAGAATTATTGTATATACAAATACAGACTGGGTACTGCAGAGAAGGACCTTAGGGTTGCAGCAGACTTTAAGATGAAATATAAGCCAACAGTGTGCAGCATACTGGATTGTATAATAGGAGTGTTTCTTGCAAATCAAGGAAGTGATTCTTCTGCTTTATTTGCCACTGGTGAGGCCTCACCTGGAGTAGTGTTGTGAGTCCCATATTTTAAGAAAGTTGTGAATAGATTGGAAAGAGTCCCACAGAGACCAGCAAAAATTATTAGAGGCCTAAGGAACAAGATGTAGATGAGGAAAGGCTCAAAGTAGTATGATTATTTAGTCTGGAAAAGAGAAGACTTGAGGGGGTGGGATTTGATGAGTCTTCAGGAACAGGTTAGACACATGGCTGGGATGATTTAATCAATGAGGATCTTGCCCTGAGCAGGGCATTGGAGTAGATGACCTTATGAGGTACCTCCCAGCTCTGCTTTCCTATGATCGTATGAAATACCTGAAGGGCAATGATGTTGAGGATGGAGATTTTTCTTTGTGGCTGTAGGGAACAGGATTAAGGGCAAGGAGCAGTAAGAGTTAAAATCTGCAAGTCTGAAGTTCTGTAGAAAGCACAGGGATGCATCAAAACATTTGGAATCTGATCAAGAATATCATGGGATGGAGAGAATTGATGCAACCTGCCATAGGAAATAAGAAATGCATGTAGGATGGTACAACCAAAACCTGGTAAATGGGAATTAAATAAATTTAGCATTTGGCAAATTGTAAGTTGCATGGCACCAGTGTGTTTAATTGTGTGTGTAAAATGATGTAGGCTGGAAGTAAGTGTTTCTAATGTATAAAAAGAGTGGAATGGAAATGCCCTTTGGATTTATGTTTATTCCTGCACTATCCCCGCTGTCAGCCAGCCTGGTCACCTAACTGATTGTATGAATAAAGGCTGCACAAAGTTCTTACTGAGTAGCTGCTGCATGTTTATTTGAACTATATTTCAGCAGGACCTGAGAGGTCCTTGGAGGCAGCAACGTTTTGGTGCTGTGACCTGGGTAAAGAGTGACTCGGTGGTATAGCCACGTGGCCAGGCAGTTTTGGGTCTTTGGGGAATCCCCATGGGTTGTTGGAAGATATGCAAGTCAGATTTAGACAGACTACAAAAGTGGGTAGATGAGACTAGGACGGGGTTCAACGTAGACAAATGCAGGGTGCTGCACCTTGGGAGAAGGAATCCACAGCATACATACAGGCTGGGGAGTTCCCCTCTTGAAAGCACAGAGGCGGAAAGGGATCTTGGAGTCATTATTGACTCCAAGATGAGCATGAGCTGCCAATGCCAGACCGCAGCCAGCAGTGCTAGCCATACCTTGTCATGCATCCAAAGATGCATCTCAAGCCGGTCCAGAGAAGTAATACTCCCCCTCTATGCGACTTTGGTTAGGCCGCAGTTGGAGTACTGAGTCCAGTACTGGGCGCTGCACTTCAAAAGGGATGTGGCCAGCCTGGAGAGGGTTCAGAGGAGGGCCACTCGCTTTATGAGAGGGCAGCAGGACAGGCCCTATGAGGAGAGACTGAGGGACCTGAACCT
>NW_005841963.1:2575616-2580957 GCF_000455745.1 Alligator sinensis
TGTCTTGTAACCCCATTATTCATCCCTGCCTGTGGCAGGGGGTCAGGCTAGATGATCTGTTCAGGTCCCTCCTGACCCTAGCTACTATGAAACAGTGGCTACTCTATCAAGGAGTGTGTGAATATAAACCTTTATTTGTTTAGAGGATGTGGCCTAACAAAAAATGTGTTTGGCTTAAGCACAATATAGTTGGGTTCAAGTACCATAATGTATCTGAATGCCTTAGGTGATTCCAGGATAAGGGGGGATCATTCAGTTATCCCAGGAAGTCTTGGAGCAAGATTGGGATTGCATTGGAAATGTGTTAAGGAGTGTGATACTGAACAGGAAAGGTAAAGACAGCAAAAGGAAAAGTCTTTTGTTGTGCAAGGTCTTGTCTGGGGATTGGCATCTTCCACAGACAAAGTGTCAACTTGTTGAGCTGGATCAGAATACTAGAGGAAGAAAAAGTTGCTCTACAAGGAAAAAAGATGCTTTTAGGGTACAGGCTGCTGCTGCTGCTGCTATCTCAGCTAAAGATAGAAACTGTGAAGATACTGAACAGGAAGGGAATAAACTAAATGAGGTAACTAATTTGCAAAACCAGTTAGCTCAACATCTAAATGAAAAATTCCAGGCATTTCTGTTACTTTTTAATATACCCTACTGTGCCTCCTACACGAGACCATGCAAACACAACCATGGGTGAGTCCACAGGCAGTCACCTAGACAAACTGTACTGCCACAAGCACCAGTAACTCTTAAAATTGACAGAAGATCTTGTAGGGTTATATATCATCAAACCACAAAAGACAAGCATGTGATAGTGCTAGAGGTTGAATCTTTTCTTAAAACTTGTGATGATTTTAATAAATTTGTAACGTGAGTCTTAAGAGGGGTAGAATTAATACTACAGCATCAATTAACAGCAAAGGACTGGCAAATTGTAGTGCAGAAAGGCTCTAGGATGTTCCCTATGGTCCCAAGGTGGGAGACTTAGTCATGGGAGGAGCTATGGAATTATAGCTCTTGTGAAGCATTTAACTTTAGAGTACTAGAAGCTGAAATAAATCAAATCAATATGATCCCACAGTTAGGATCCATGGTGGTAGCAGACAGAACCTTCATGTGGTGGAATCTTCAAACAACCTCTCAACAACACCTGCAGTAGGAAGTGGAGGCGCGCGCACAGGTATTTTTACATGCTGTGCTTGAGGAATGAGAGTATATGCTGCAGTTTAAAACAGACCCTGTTGATGTAGAGGATATGATTTCACAAGCTAACAACTGGTAGAAACAAAATAAACAAGCTATTTCAGTAGATGCCACCAAATATGTTCAAAATAATTAAGTCTGAAGTGCATGGACTTTTAGTTCTGCAAGGAGAAAATATTAAAGTAGTCCAACTTAAGTCTCCTGGGCTAGGGACAGACATTACACATAAACCAGTTTAAGTGATCAGAAACTGGTTGAAATCTGTAACAGAACAGATGTTCAGTGCACAGAAACCAGTTTGAGGAAAAACCTGGTTGAATAGTATCAGACTTAACTGATTTGGCTCAAATCAGTTTATGGAACGTCTGTCCCAGACCCCTTGCTGATTTAAGTTAAACCAGACTCCCCCAGCATCCCGGCATGCTCTCCGAGCTGGGTGGGGCTCTCTGCTCCACAGCAGGCTGGCCCCTTCCCTCTGCTCCCTGGCTGCAGCTCTGGCAGTCGCTATAGGCATCTGCCTGGCTTCTGCTCACCACCACCCCTCTCCACTTCCCACTCTCTGCTAAGCAGGCACTCCCCCGTCCCTCACAGATACCTCTCAGCATTAGCTTGCAGACCACATGCTGGCTACCTCCGTGCACAGGGGACAAAGACAGAATCAACAGGTAGCTGGTAATGTCCCTCTGTTGTTTTCTTAATGGAGTGATAAACATTTCCTGCTGGGCTGCTCAGAAGCATGGCCGGGGGGAAGGGAGGGGAAGCCCTCCCTAATCATAGCATGCTGCCATGGCCTGGCCATGCCCCCCTCAGCTTAGCTTTGTGGAAGGGAAGGAAGGCTGCTCTAGCAACCCCTGTCTTCTAGACTGAGCCACTGCAGGCATGTGCCTACAGTTCTGGGATGTCCGTCTGGTTACAAAACTGATTTAGCCTAGCCAGGTTAGACTAACCTGCAAAGATTGAATAAATTCAGGCTCAGGCTTTTTGAATGTCTGTTCCTAGCCCCAAGGACTGGATTGCAGGCATGTGTGTTGAAGGGTTAACTCATGAATGTGAAGTGAATCCAGCTGTTGCCTGTCATCAGCATTCAAAGAAATTCATGGAAATTAAGTACAAATGGATGACAAAGTGTGGTTATGCAGGTGAGAATAGCCATTATGTACAAGGACAGAGGAAAAGAGGATTAGCAGCCCTAAAGATGAAGGGAAATGAAATGTTAAAACCTTTCAGTACCTTGCTATGTGCTGATTTGTACCGGTAGGATTTGGCAGAACTTTGGAGGCAACAACACAGACACTTGCCTGGGATGGTTTAATTACGAATGATTGTCTTGAGGAGGAGGCTGGACTGCATGACCTCCGCTGGTCCCTTCTAGCCCTACTTTTCTATTACCCTATAATAAAGTGGGCACCACCACCTTTATCCTTCCAGGTTCTTGAATGATAGAGGTTGTGGCTGCTCTGTTTTGGGCTGAATTCAATGTTGACATTGTGTTTGGTGTGCTCAGAGATGGTTATTGGCTTGGTTCTTTAGGAGATTTAGGTGTCAGAATGCCTTGTTTGAGGATACTGATGAAGTTTGTGAGAGGCAGGTGCTGAGGTTCTCTGCCCTTCCAAGACAGAGGCAGTTTTGATCATTATTCCACCTACTGTGGAGATTAGGTGCCAAATGATGGATCAGGGATTTGCGTCCTGGTCCCCCAACTTCTAGGCTAATCACTGAATTATCTTTTCTGTAGGGGGAGGAAGTGAGGTGCGGGGGGGAGGGTTGTGTTTTGTTTTTTTTCTCCCCAGTTATCTATAAAAACAAAAAAAAACTTTGGTGAATCTGCCTGCTCCTTTGGTCATTAATCATTCTGATAATACAGTTGGTGTCCAGTTAGTTGAAGCATAGTGGTCCAACAAACACTGCACATGTGGTGCATGGAAATGCCTTTAAGCTTTATCAACACGTCATAGTGTACAGAATATTACAAGAGCTTGGCAGACCGGAAGGTTTTTATCACAAAAATAAGCTTGCACAAGTTGAATGGCATTTTATGGTGTGATAACATGTATTGTGGCCCATCTGTACAGTAAAAGACAAACATTTCAATTTATGGGTGCACAATCTCATCCATGAAAAAATAAAAATCTATGGTTCTAAGAATTTCATGCTTTCCATAAGGTATGGGACCAGGGTGAAAAGTCGATTTACTGAATCAATGATTTTTTTTTTTTTTTTAAGGTCCAGTATCTCTTCTACTATAAGGGCTTGAAATGTATAACCTATACCAAATTAAAGCTCTGTTACCTTTCTGGAGATGAAAGCTGTTAACTTCAGCTTTGCTGGTGTAAGATTTTAAAATTGCTCCATTCTGTTTTTCATCTTGTCAGCACTTTATTGAGGACTTTGTTCCATAAACAGTAACTTGTACTTAGCTAGAAGTTAAAGCAGTAATTTTCAGCCAGGGTGTTGTGGCACCTTTGGGAGTCATGGGATCTTTTTAAAGGTGCACTAGAGTTCCACACTATATTAGCACTGCATATGTATGCAAACACCTACACAATTCACAAGATAAACCCAGAGATTTCAAATGGGTATGGGAATGCTTCAAAACCATTCAGACCTGTTGTAGTCTTTCCTTTGTTGTAAAGAACTCAGAATTGCACTACTATTTGTTTCATAGTCATAAAAACAAATGAAAGCTTGGAGCTGGAATTTCCCAAGGGGTGCCTTTTGTCTAATAAGGTTGAGACCCACTGGCTAAGTACAGACAATTAAAAAGCCCAGTGCTGAATCAGTTCAATCTTTGTAGGTTAGTCAAAGCTGCATAGATCGAACACATGAGCAGGCATTCACTTTTGATTCTGAAAATGCAGCTACATGCCTGCAGTGGCTCAGGCCAGAAGCTGGGGGGAGGGGAGGGGGTGCTACAGTATACCACCTTGCTTGGCTGGAGTAGACAGTTTGGGCCAAGACTAGCTTGCCCACCCTGAGGAGGGGGGGAGGTGGAAAGCATTCTGGGATGCTGGAAGACTGAGAGTCAATCTGAATTTGGAGGGGATCTGGGACAAAAGTTCAGTAAACTGATTTAACCTAAATAAGTTAAGTCTGATACAATATTTACCCAGGTTTATCTTAAGCTGATTTTGGCTGTCTTGAAAGTGGTTTATGTGCACTGAGCTTCTGTTGTGTTACAGATTTGAACCGGTTTCTGATCACTTGTGTTGGTTTATGTGTAATTTCTGTCCCTAGCCACTGAGTTAAAGGGATGAAAAATCTTTCGGTTTTTTAACCCAACTGTTGCAGGAATATAAAGACTTCCTAAGTTTACTCCTTGAAGTCTGTATAGGTGAGTAGCTTTCTTGCCTGTTAGAGTTGTTCACTCCAACAAGCCTGTATTCCTAGTAGTTCCTCAGATGTTTGAATAAAACAAGTCTTAACATAATGCTGAATAGAAATCACTTACCCTCTCAATCTGAGTTTCAGTTTGTGTCTGCCACACCTGTAGAGGTCACATATTTGTCTTCCAAGGGTAAAATGGATTCTTGAATGTCTTGTAGGAAAAGAAAACAGGTGTGGGTGTGTGTATGGGTATATGTGAGAGAGAATGTTTCATACCTTTATTACCTAATCGAGAAGAAACAGCATAAAAATATTTATGTTTTGGAGACCATTTGGAGCACCACCTTTAGCAAGTAGAACATTATTGGCTCCCCAGAACAGTTCAGAAATGTCCTGATGGTTGAAATGGCATGCTCAAACAAGTTGGTAAAAAAGTGACACACTGTTAGGCTCTGTTATCTTATAAGGTGACTGTTTTGAAATGAGGCAGCCTAGGCAAAGAACATTTAGATGGGAATCTCCCAGACATAGGCCACATAAAACAATTCCATTTCAACCGGGAAAAGTGTTGCTTTCCCAGTAGAAACCCTGTACAGGTGTTCTGTCTTTTCCTTGCAGAGCAAAAATGGTGGTTCCTAGAGAAAAATAGCCTGCCTTCAACTAGGTAAAAATAACTCGTGGGAGAATAAACTTTTGTATACTGCCCTGCAGCTTAACTCCTCCCAGGGACCAGGAAGAGTGGAGCCACAGGGACAGGCTTCTGTGCTTCCCAGAGACTGGGGTCACCTGGCACTGTAGAAGACACAGGGGGGGAAAAGCCTTC
>NW_005841963.1:2580988-2582678 GCF_000455745.1 Alligator sinensis
CACCTGTTCCCTGCTGGTTTCTCCCACAACACTGTTCTTGGGAGTGAGAACTGGGCAAGGGTTTGGCCTGCTGTTCCAGTCCCCCCAGGAATGGAAGAACTGGAGCAGCCCATACTTTTGCTTAGTCACTTACATTGGGATAATCCCAGTCTTGGGAAGATGTGAGGGGCAGGAGAAAGGGGTCAATTGCAGGCAAACACCTGTACTGCTCCCCCTCCTGGAATAATTTTTAGCAGTGAAAATTTCTCTTTGTTAGAAATGAATGTAACAAAGCCAGCAGAACATGGCCATAGCCATCAGAAAAAATCTGAGAGATTCTGTGCAGCCATCATTGTGGGCACATCCTGGCATTGAGCTTGTGGAGCTTCAGAACATGTTGCTTTGAGGTTAAATGGATGATCCAGGTTGATGTCAAAGTGTATGCGTAAGGGACTTCAGGTTCAAACCACCTCTATTCTTTCATGGCTGATTTCATTGAATCATAGCGAAACAGGGCTGGAAAAGACCTTCAGAGGGCATCTCGTTCAAACTCCCTGCCTGATGCAGGATCATCTCTCTCCAAGCCATCCTATGCAGACCGTACTCTAAACTCTCTGTAAGGCCATCATCCACCCTGACACAACCCAGACATAGCACCCTAAGCTGCCACAGGTAAAGCAAAAGAACCACAGCAGCCAGTGTCCTGCTTCTATGAAATATTGTCAATATATGTTCAAGAGATCCCAGGTAAAGGGCCACACCCCCATTATAGAAGAAGGCAAAAAGCCCTACAGTCCATACCAGTCTGACTGCTGAGTTCTCTGAATAACATACTTGCAAAATAATTCAGATTGATTGAATAAGGAACTGTTCATTGTTTCAGGTAAAGCCAGTTTAGGAGGTATATGGCAAGTTCATTCTGACTAAACTATAAAAGATTAGAGTTTAACTGACATGCATAATTTCTCTTCACCTAAAAACCCATGAAAAATTATTTTATTTGGAAATTTCAGAATAGAAGTTAAGAATACAGTGTAGATTAAATCTTCAAAAAAGCTTGAGCACTATTAGAGAGAGAGGTTTCAACTCCCTGCCTGACATCTGACACCTTCAGGGAAGAAGCCTGATAGAGCCTCCTCTCTGCCTGACCTGAATAGTCACAGAGCAACTTTTTTACCCTACCCTCCTTTACCTCCCTGGTGCAAGATGAAGTTTCTTTTCTACCTGGGAGAACTTTTACAGTCTTTGAATTTTCCTCTGTTTGACAAAGGGTGCTTGGGCCTGAAAACTTGCAAAGAAAGACCTTTTTTTGCTACTATTTAGTTGGTCTAATAAAAGATATCACTTCTACCCCAAGAGTTTTGTCAGAGCACTATTTGAGCTAGAGTCCCATTTTCTAAAGTCACTGGAGAATCTAGTCTCTGAAAGTCAGTGAGACTTAAGCTCCTAAATCACTTCTGAAAAATTTACCAGTAGACAATTTGTACTCTTCTCTTGTTAACTTTGTCTGGCAGAGTTCTGTAAGAAATAAAAGTTATTTCTAAACTTACCTTTTGCAGTTACTACTTTGATTGTACAGAATAGGGATGTGAAACAATTAATTGTTTAATCGATAAGTGCAGTGATATCTGGTTAGCTTACCAGTTAGCTTGAGGCCAATGCAGTCTGGCAAGGAAGTGGGAAAGGGAAGCCTTGCCCTGCCCCAGCAGGA
>NW_005841963.1:2582709-2597614 GCF_000455745.1 Alligator sinensis
CAAGCAGTGGGGAGGGGGACTAGTACCCATAGCCTAAGGGGAAAGCAGAGAGAAGCCTAATGATTCATCAGTTAAGCACTCGGGTGCTCCTTCCCTCCCAAGTAGGGCTTCATGTGAGCTGTATTCTCTGGAAAGGCTTATCTTCTCTCCCCCTCCTGGCAATCAAAGGGCTTTGGGAGCTAGGAGTGGCTCCCAGCAGCAGCTATGTTAGAGCTGCTATGTTATCCATTAATCGTTTAACCACCGATATAATTGGAGGATGTTAAACGAATATTTTTTTTAAAGGATATTTACATCCCTGGTACAGGATGTTTCGAGTATTTCATTGTTTATATATTCAATTGAGAAAACAGAAGAGCATGTGTAGCAGTGCAGATCCTACAGCTCACTGTAATTTGTAGTTGTGATTTAGGTGTGAAAAGGGGGGAAAAGTCGCCCATAATTGCTGAACTTTTATAAAAGACTGAAAGAAGTTTGGTTGATATTTGAAAATCTATATTTCCTGTTTCATGTAAGAAATCAGGCTGGATAAAAGAACTCTGGCAGGTGTTCATACTCAAAAGAATAACAATAGAATCCTTCCAAGCAAAAAGGCATTATTTCAATTAGCTGTTTGACACTTCAGTCCTGCGGTGATAGTAAAGGAACACTGAATCACTTTTCCAGCATGAGAAGATAATGTAATGCTTGAAGCTGAAGCTTGCAGAATCCCAGCATAAAGGAAGCAGAGCTATGAGAGAACTGCTACTGACAGTATAGAGCAAAATTGTGCATGTAAGGTGTAGTAAACATATGCATGGTGGATGTGGGAAGACCTTAATGTAGTGACCCACAAACCATAGTGCCTATACATTTTTTCCATTGAATTTGGCAAGTTTTCTTTTGGGTTTGCAGAATGAGTAAGTAACATGCAGTTAAAAGAACAAATGCATGCAAATAAGATAGATGAATATTGAATTACAACATTCCTTTTAATCTGACATTTGAAGTGGGCAATACGATCTGAATTGTTCTCAATTTATTCTCTGGACTATTAAAAACAAACAAAAAAACAAAAACTAGACAACTCTCCTGTTCAGGCTTCCTTATTTTGTTGGTTTTGAGATCTCTGTCATGCTTGTGGACAGCACAGTGCTTCCAGGTAGGCATAATGTCTAGTACCTCTTTTTCTTTTTTGATTTCTGGCAAATGTATACATCCATATAATCGACAGTCTGTACCACTTATCTATGTCTGTATGTTAGAGAGTTGCTTGGTAGTTTCCAGCTCCGGTACCAGCACCAGCAGCAGAAACTGTCATCATTGATATGGTATAGGAGAGCACAATGTGGATATCAGCCCTTATTTAATGTTTGTTTGTTAAGGGCAGTAAGTAAAATGCACATAAGGAAGCTCTACTGGTAATAGGTGCCATAACTGAGGGGGAGATGGGGGATGAAGACAAAATATTCCCTCAGTCCCCATACCCAATAAAACTTTAGAATGTAACTACCATCATCCACCATAATCAAAATAGTCTTTGCAGAGCAAGTTTAAAAAAAAAAAAGCCTAAAACCTGCCTGTCTGCTGCTAAAATTTTAGCAGATGAGTCAGTTTCAGATCCCACCTATTCCTAACACTGCTGTAATGGAGGATCTCCAAATCTGCTGTAATGGATAATGTGGGGACGCTGAATACATGAGACTCTCCAAAGTAGACATGGGGAGGATGTGGTTCAGTTACTGTATCTGTGGGCTGTCGGTCATGGCCATCACAAATACAGACACATGAAAAAATATATTCTTTGGAGCTGGGGTCTCTGCCCTGATCTTACTTTAACTTTTTTGGCTAGATAAACCTAGAGAGAAAAGCAGCTGAGCAGCAAACCAACTTTAAGCTCAGCAAAGATGCATTTAAAAAAAAAAAGGGACTGCCTTACCAGCATATAGTAATTAAGTGGCTGAAGTAGAGTGCGTACTAGAACTAAAAATCAGTTTCCTGAATCTCAAACTCGAGTTTAAAAATTTACTGTAAATTTTATAATGTAGGGATGTGGCCTTTTAATTAGATAATGTGGGGACGCTGAGTACATGAGATGGGGCAGCAGGCTAGAGCATTCCAATTAGAACGCTCCAACAGACTCGATTAATCAAGTCTTCTCCGATGCATTCTAATCAGGACACATCAGAGGATGTGTAGAAGTGCCCTCAGTCACTAATGCAGTGAACTCCTAACTACAATACAGGTTTCCCTCACTATATGCTGTACATACGTTACTGGAAAATGGCGCATAACTCAAATTCACATAAAGGGAACCCACTCTACAATGTAACAAATAGGGTTACGTTCCTCGACTGTACTGACCTCCAGACTCATTTCTACCACTTTTACAAGACAGTTTTGGTACTCATTAACAGCACAGTACACACAAGCACAGGGCACTATCAATAATGGAGATGGCAACTACAGAAACATGTTGCAGTGAGCACAGATCCACACAGGAGACTATATTTTGGTGTGCGTCACTCTCACAATGCAGTGCACAAAGCAGGTGACTGCGGGCTTCTACCACACCAGTCACATAAGAGTGAATTTACCTCGCATATAACGAATTTGTGGTATAAAAAGGGTAGTCGCATAAGAGCGAATTCACACATACAGAACCTGCATAAAGTAAGGGAAACCTGTAGTTGAAAACCTCTTCCAGGGCCTGGCCAGACATAACATGTGCAGTTCTTCAGGTGCCTTTTAAGTTCTTTGAAAGGTTAGCAGACATACACGTGTCCCCTATGAAGTGCTCCAGAAATAGCCCTGGATGAAGGGACAGTTGTTTGAAAGAGTTTCATTTATATAGTAATTCTGCATAATAGTAACAATAATAGTAATTTTTTTTTCCTTTAACATTTATTCAGTTTGTTACCCTGATTGTTTAGTTCTTTTTTTCCCACTCTGTTTACTATTGATAATTAATTATCAGATTTATGCATAAAGAAGTATTGGACGTGAACTGAAAAGTTGATAGACTGCAGTGTAGTCAGTGTTCTTTCCTTTCTTTGCATGTGCAATGTAGGCCTCAATTGTGTACTGAAAAAAGTCACATAATAGTGAGTTATGAATCCACTACTTTCATCTGGTACTGGATGCGCGAGATAGAAATGTTCTTATAAGTAGTACGTTCTGAGACCTTAACAATTCTACTTGGCATGCCTCAGAAAACTGCATTTGCTTTTACAAACGCACTAAACCATTTTCATTCAGTTTTACATTCTGCAGGGCAGCTATTTCACACCTGTTGGCAGGGCTTCCAAGACTTAAGCTTTCTATATGTGATGCAAGAAATTGAGACCTGTAACCAGGGCCTTTAAGTTTTCCATGTTTTTTAAAGGCTTCTTGTCTGTCTGAATACCTTACTAGGACCATCTGGATTTTTTAATTTTTCATTTTTTATTTGATTACAGCTTTGGAGACACTTGAGTCATTCATACTTGGCAATAAGTCATACGGGCGTCACATTTTCCTGTATATATTTAAACGAATAATTCAACTCTATTAAATCAGTTTGCTTAACAGAATCCATTTCTCAAAAACAGTGTGGTTTTGGGTAATACTCTCAGCCCTCATGTTTATATGTGCAGACTTCATGTGTTCATCAGTAGTACTTGCATCATTCTGAGACGGTAACATTTTCCTAGCAGGCTTTCAACTTAGTTTAAGATAAAATGATACATTCCAAGAAAATTAATTCTCAAACAATAGGTAACTGCGTAGCTTGAATTAGAAAACAAACCATTAGGAAAAATTGAAGGCACAGTGTATTTGAATTGCATCAATACCTTGTGATGGCTCTAAATAACCACATACATTTCTTGCCCTATCAGTACAGAGGTTTTTCATCTGAATTATCTTTGGAGAGAAACTGTGGCGCAGTTCCATTGTAGTTCTTACGGTTCAATGTGCTTTGAACAGATTTATTTTTAATATTTATAACCACCATACAGAGTAAGCTATCACTTCTTTTTTTTCCCTTTTCTTTTTTTGTATACTTTGCAGTTTAAAATAGTACTGCCTAAGGAAAGGTGACTACTAATGCAGTAGGGTAGAGGTGATAAACTTGCACCATGCCCCAGACTCCAAGGCTCCTCATAGGCTGGATCCATGAGCAAGCAGTGGGCCTGGCGGCAGCAGGGCTGGAGGTGGAAGTAGCAAGGGCCAGTGATGAAGGCAGTGGGGCAAGCAACTGAATGACACAGGACAGGTGGGGTTGTGACAGGACAACTCCTACTCACCCTTGCTCCTGCTGCCAAGGGTCGTCATATCCAGCAGGACCCTGGGCCTGGAGTCCATGGCAGGCCCTGCACCCTACGTTCCCTGGCCCCCCAGTAGCCTCGTGGACTGGATGGAACAATTCTGCACCCATGCAGTAGAAAATAGATCTGAATTTGTTTTGCCTTACAACTTTTATTTTGTAAGTATTTCTGCAGTTCTATAAACATGTACTCCCTTAGGAAGACCACTTGTGTCACAATCTGCTATGGCCGTTTTTTCCACCCAGAGTCTTTCTTTAATTTTCTCAGGTTCTGTTTTGAAAGGGGACTGTTTCTTCTGCTTTCAGGCTCATCTGCTGCTGGTGATCCCATATGGTCTGGCCATTCTCCGCCCCCACATCAAGAAAACTGGGTCAGTTTTGCAGATACCCCACCAACCAGTACTCTTTTAGCCATGCATCCTGCTTCTGTCCAGGTGTGACATTTTATTGGTATTCGTTTGATTTGCTTCATTCAAATTAGTGTTGCAATCCATCTTTTCCATACTTTCACTGCAGACTCATGCTGTGGATCATATTCACTATGTGGAGATAAGAAATCTGTTCTCTTTCCTATTTACCTACAACGAATACTTTGGCTTCGTTGAGTTACATGCTAACTCTTTTTACCTAGGAAAACTTTAATTGAAAATTTGGTAACTTTTGAAGAACTAAACTTCAAAAAAAAAAAAAAAATTAAATCGGGAGTATTTGTGCTTAGCTTTCTCTGCATAGACCTCCATACCTTTTTGTTGCTTACATATCTGTAGCCACTTCTACCCATTTATGTGTGGAAAATGCATCTAGCTTGATGGTCCTAAATATGCAATCTGCCAACAGCTTCTTGCAACATATGGTTTCAGCAGCATATAACCATGTTTTACTTTTTGGAAGGCAAGTAGTTTAGAAATAATGGCAATCCATTCATTGGTCATTTTAGATAGATAATACTGAGGAAAAAATGTTTCGTTACAGGATCAGACAACAGTACGAACTGTAGCATCAGCTACAACTGCAAATGAAATTCGTAGGCAATCGAGTAGTTATGATGATCCCTGGAAAATAACTGATGAACAAAGGCAGTATTATGTAAATCAGTTTAAAACCATTCAACCTGATCTAAATGGATTTATTCCAGGTGAGTTCTTTAAAACAATTATAGGTACGGCAGTTCTGTATTTATAAAGGTAACTTCTTGGTGGATATGGATTTATTATATTATTTTGTAAGAAGGCCCTGAATTTACTAAATTTTTGGTACAGCACAACTTCAGTGGATTTAAAAACTGGATCTTGAACTCAATTTGTATGCAAGCTTAACTCCTTTAATTAGTACAGTTCTCTTGTTTTAATTGATTTTATTATATAATTTGAGATCTTTAGTTCTGTAAGGATGGAATAAATATTAAACAAAACTGTTTTAATATTCCAGGGTCTGCAGCTAAAGAATTTTTTACCAAATCAAAACTACCTATTCTTGAACTTTCTCACATTTGGTAAGTGTGAAGTGTCACTAGTGGAGGTGGCTATTTTGAAGAACCACGATCTATTTCATGTTAGACCTGAACTCTGACAGGTCTTTTTCTCCTCCTTTTAAAAAAATGTCACTCATACCAAATATTACTGCTATGAGGCTCAATCCTATTCCAGTTTAAGACAGATTTTGCATTTTCCATGGATTTCAATGTAATTCTGGGACTGTATCCCTTCTTACCATAGAGCTAGAGTTGACAGAACAGTATTAAGTGTTCACACAACTAAATATCTGGTTTGAAATCGCATGGATTAAGGTAGATATTGCTTATGCATGTTTCATTTAGTTACACATGCTTCTGGGTAAATTTGTGATAAAAGTCCTACTGACTTAAACACAATGCTTACCCTTCATTTCAACCTGGAATGATTGCCACACTGTTAGACATGATCATTTAAATGACTTGTCTGGAACAGATTTGGTCTCCTTCATAATTGTTCAGACAAATTAAATTTTGGATTCCAGTTTATAACTGTTTCCCCATTAAATGAAATATTTCAATTGCCACATACCTGTGGTACATAGAAGCTGAACAAAATTGCTTCTGTATACTCTGCTTCTAGCTTGGTGCTAATAGCATTGTGCAGAACAGCTGAAAACAGAGAGAGAGAACCAAAGGGCTAGGCAATGTAAGCGTAAATGAGTTAAGCCTAGTCATTAACTTTGAGCCATGTCATTAATAAGGGCTTATTTTTGTTAAAGAGCATTCAATGCCTAGTACTGTAGGTGTGTGAAGTACAAACATGGTAAATGGACCTATAAAACATAATCATTTAATGGTCCTCCAGACAGGGGAACAAAAGTGCATACACTTAAAATGGCCCAGAGAGGAATTTGATTTTATTTATAGTAAGTTTTCCTTCTAGGGAACTGTCAGATTTTGATAAAGATGGCGCATTGACACTGGATGAGTTCTGTGCTGCTTTTCATCTGGTAGTTGCTAGGAAGAATGGCTATGACTTGCCTGAAAAACTACCTGAAAGTTTAATGCCCAAACTGATTGATTTGGAAGATTCAGCAGGTAAGATGTGTTGCTAAAGAGAACCTTTGTGTGTCCAGGTGAAAGTACAATTAAGGTTACAGAAATAATAGCAAGTATTTGCAGGTTTATCAAATAGACTTACTAGAATGTTTTAACTATTTTGTGCTGTTATATTAAAAAGCCCACTCTCTGAATAACGGACCATGTTTAGGATAGAATATTCCGAGTGCATTTATGGTTTAGGACCCAGAGTTCAATTTTTAAAAATGTTGCAGATATTTGGGAGTTTTGAAGCTTGCGGTACCTGGAGTTCTGCAGGTATAACTGTATGGACACTTTATAACAAAGTAACTGTGGTGTTCAGGTTCTTGAAGGTGACTTAAGCTAAAAAAGGAAAAATGTCCACATACAAGGTTGTTGAGGAATAGCTTTTGTGATGTAATCTGAATTAGTTTTCAGAAGTTTAGATGAGCACGAAGTCTCTCAATTTGAAAAAAATGGGACTTGCACCCATAAGTCTTGTAGATACTTTGGAAATTTTCCTAGAACCAGTATGAGGGGAGAAGGAGTAGTTTTGGAGTTAAAGCACAGGACAAAGTGTAAGGAGATCCAAATTCTGTTCCTGGCTTTGCCACAGTGGTAAGCCACTTAATCATTATGTGCCTGTTTTCCTACCCATAGAATGGACTGCTTACTTGGCAGAAATGTGATGAGTCTGTTCATTAATATTTGTAAAACACTCGGATATCATTGAGTGGAAAGTGTAAAAGTAAAAAATGGTTTTGTGCCCATTTTTGCCTACTTTATGCTGTATAAAGAAGGCCCGATTTATATTCTAAAATTTTACTTTAGAAATAGCAAGCTTGCCTTGAATGTTGCTTTCTTTTGTTTGTTTGTGTTTTGTTTTGATGGAGGACTTTATTTAACAGGTTAAGGACTATGGAGTTGACTTGAAATTTAATATGTTTCATCTGAGTCTGAAAATGCTTACTAAAATGGAAATTATTACTCACATTCTATAGATGAGGAAACTGAAAACCATGGTCCATATAGAGTAAGCAGTGACACCTAAGTCTGCTTCCTTGCCCGCCCCCCCCTTTGGACCATGCTGTTTCCCACTGTAGAAGTGCCAAAAAATGGATTGGGAATTTTCTCACCCCTTATTTGAGGTGCTATTTTATTGAATTTTTAATAGTTTTTGCCCTTACAACTGCTGTTACTATATCCAAAGAATTTGTTAAATCCTGAGAGGAAATGTTTCAAGCATACTGCCTCCTTACTAGTGACTTGTCCTCATAGCTTACCAGTTTGTTATTCTTCACAAAAATAGATGAGATTTAGCAGTTAAAGCCTTTCAAGCCACCTTTTATAAGTCCTAAAGAATTAAAAAGGATATTGACTTAATTTTTATTTCTTAATAGTATTCGTTATGCTGTAGCCATAATGATCTAGGGGTATGCAAGAGGCAAGCATTTCTTAGGGTGCTACCTTTTATTGGACCAACTGTATAGCTGGGATAGAGCAACACAAGTGAATTGTCTGGCTCTATCCCAACTGTGCAGTTGATCCAATAAAAGATCACCCTAAGAAGTCCTTGCCCCTCATAATTTCTGAACCACTCTAGCTACAACATCACTCTAGCAATACCATAACATCCAAGATATCGCAATCCACATCTTAGAATGGAAAATCCACAACCTAAAGAAAAAAGAAACTAAACTATACAGCAATATCTTTCTAAGCCTATGCAAGAAACATAAGAAAGACCTGATGAACATTTTGCATTTGAAAGCTTGCCTAGCTCTATCCTAACTATGCAGTTGGTTCAACAAAAGGTACCACTCTTATTGGACCAGCTGTGGAAAAATCCTTACCTCTTGCATACTTCTTAATAGTCCATTTAAATGACTGTAGCAAATTTCACTTTGGCTATCTTTGCTTTAGGAAGTAAATTTAACAATTGGATTGGAATACTGTTTTCCTTAGTGCATCTAAATGGCAGTTTTTATCCTTGTAAGTGGCATTTTTGGTACTTACACCCACATTGTAGTTGTTTCCCTTGGACTGTGAATGTGTAAGCTTGTGCACTTAGCCTATGGTGCATGCTCAGCCTATTCACTAGCTGGGTGGGGCGACAGTTGTGGAGAAGGGGAACCATGCCCCATTTTAGCCCCAGCAGTTGAGTAGTTGGGGCACTCCCCCAAGGAACTAGAGATTTCAGATTCAAGGACCCACTCACCCAGAAGGGATCTGAATATGCATCTCTGACTTTTTGTGCTTCCTTTGAAGTTGGCTCCCTATGTAGTGGAAAGAGAGAAATGGGGCTGGGAAGTTTTTTGTCTTGTGACTTTTAAGTGCAAGCAGCAGTAGCTCCAGGTCAAGAGGTCCGGAGAGGGGACTGGATAATACCCAACTTGTAGTTTGGTAGTTAGAGCACTGTGCTGGAAAGACAGAGCTTAACTGCCAGCCCCTTTTAGTAAGGTGGGCTTAGAACCTGGGGGCACCTATAAGCATGTCGGACGTCTGCTCCACCCGATGCTAATTAGCACAAGGCAGAGCAGGCTTGATTAATCAAGCCTGCTGGAGGTTGCTAATTAATACTCTCCAGCAGCCTCCGTATCACATGTATTCAGTGTCCCTGTGCTTCAAAATGGCAACAGGGGCACTTAACTAAACCTCATCAAACAAGCACCCCCACTGCCGTTTTCAGGCATAGGACACTGAATACATGTGATGCTGTGGGTGCTTCAATTAGAGTGACTCTCTCAATCTAACTAAAGTGCTCCCCCTCAACCCCACCGCATAGCATGTGTAAAGATGCCCTGGATTCCTGGCTTGAAGGGAAAGTGTCCTAGCTACTCAATTCTTAAGGCTAAAATGTAGAAGCCTTCACCCCCGTGCTTTTTCTGGGACATGTGCGTATACATAGCTGTGTACCTTCCTGGCCCATGTAGTTCAGCCTACGCATGCATACGTACACGTCCACAATACAAAAGTAATAGAATCATGATCTTTGCGCAGGTGTCAAAACTCCACTTTCACAGCTAGAAAACTGCCATTTAGATGCATGCAGTGAAACAGAATTCCACGCTTAGTTTTATTATAGTTTCATAGAAAGTCAATTTCTTGTCTTGTGCACATCTAGAGCATATCAAGTAGCTGCTTTATGCTGTTTCTGTAACTTTTATGATAGAGACTATAAGTGTAAATGACAGATATTTTACCCATTCAAAAAATAATTTCTGAGGCTAAAAATTTGTCTTTATTAAACCATTTTCTTAGTGGTAGCTTGGCCCAAAATATGAAGGGGTTGCTTTTTATTAACAGCAGCAAACCACAAATTATTTTCCTTTACTATAGCTATGCACATTACTTTGGGCACAACCTAGTGAAATGTTATATATTCTGAATCACCATTTTTCAGTATTTTCTCTTATGAGTTAAAATTTGTCAAAATTCTTTGTTAAGAATGAATTAGATGATACAAGTCTCTTTAAAACTCTGCTAGTGTTCACTGTTTGGTTAAAAATGCTTTCTAGTGGGACAGGTGTTCCCATACTGGAAAGGGAATAATTGTTATTAGTATAAAAATGTACACTAGTTTTTCAACTGGCATAACTATTTAAGTAAAAAAGTCATGCCCCTAATCAAAATATTTTGTAGCAGTCTGCAGCTTAACCTGAAACATGTAAGTTCACTAATCTAAAATGTCACTATTAGCTGTTTTCATGAAGTGTCAAGTGGAGTCCCAAACTGGAGAAAAGCTGCTTCCAGAATTAAAAAATAAACATTGAAAAGAAGCTGCACTTAATTATCTATGTTCAATATTTAAAGCCTACATTCCATTTAAATTAGTTAATGGTAGAGTTTTATACAGTTAATTTGGTTCTGTACTGGTACTGGTGGCTGTTGTAAAGAGTGGAAACTCTTGTGACAAATTGTGAGACACTGCTGTTACAAGCGGTCAGTTTTGGATCTAGTCAGCTGGGCTTAGAAGTGCTTGTGAAGTCCTCAAGCTAGATGCTAGCATAGGGGGTCACATTAGCATGGTGAAAGTATTTCTTTTAGCCTTTATGGAATAAAGGTCTCTTTAAAAAAGGGGGATGAGCTCAGAACATGTTACTGATGAAACAAAATGAAGTAAATTCAGATGGCAACAAAAGTCCAAATTTCTAATATGGATGTATTTAAGCCTCATTTATACTAATTTGAGATGAACCATTTTAGTTTATATGGTAGGTCACATTTATGTATATAATTTTTCTACTGGAGTAATGAATAAATTGAGTTTTCATGAAAGTCACATTTCAGCAAAGTTTTGCTTTTAGCAGCCTATTTAGAATGTAAAAAAGTATGATAGTTGAGTGTAGCTTGCTAAGTGTCCTTATATTTGTGCAAAATGAGATGCCTCTCTTTCAAAGAATACACTCTTGGGCTAGAGACATTAATATACTCTGTGCAAGACCAGCTCAGTGGAACCTTCGTTTTGACTGAGGCCCCTAGATGCCACATAATATGAATAATAAATAACAGACCCTAAAAGCTATTTAAAATAGTTAACTGCTTGAATAACTTCTGTTTTTTTCCCTCTTTGATATTAATTTAAGCTTTTCATCTTCTGTTTCAAGGCTTTAAATTATGATATCCTTGTGATATCTGTTTTTCCTTAATACCTTTCATCTTAATTTCTCATGCTGCTAGTCTCTGTGCTTGGAACTCTCTGCATTTGTGTGTTGGTTACAAGCCATTGACTAAATTTCTTCCTGAAACACACTGCATAATCATATCCGCATTGGATCATGAAGTACATTAGAAATTCAGTTTACTCTGATGCCTTCCATGCATGAATTTAATCTTTGCCTGGTCATGTTGAGTATTTTCTAAATACTCAGCATCTAGATAACAGTCCATAGAACAGAGGTGTCAAAGATCCAGCCAAAGGAGCCCTGTTATTCGACCAACTGTGCTGCCTGTGGGTCTCAGAGTTGACTCACTCAGCATGCAGTGCATGCTGGATTGTCCACGCATGCTGTGTGGGGGACTAATCTGGAACATGCTGCTCACCCCCCACCCCCGGCCTAGGCCAGAATGCACACTGAATCCAGGCTGTGTGGACTGGTCCTGCACCTTTCACCCACCCAGTCCATGTTGCTTGAGTTTGACACCCTTGCCCTAGAGCATAGATTACTTTTTTCTTTGGTACACCACTAAGAGTGAGAAATTAGAAATATGTATGAGCAAGGAAATAAAATGAAAAGTAAAAGTTGGCTTTCCTAATTTTATATTGTAAAAATGCACAGTAAAATTCCTTGGATACATTTAAATTTACACAGATTGTGGCCTCAACGCTCTATAACAATCCTATAGTACTTTCTTTTCTAATAGATTTAATATTTTTTCTCCACATGAGTAACTAAGGATGCATAACTATTTTCCTTGCAGTACCTCCAGTGAGGTCCCAGGACCACATTGTGTTAGAGGTTATACAAGTCAATTAGATCATCTCTGTTCTGATGACCTTCAAAGGTGGTGGTGATGATAAGAACAAACAGTAAAAATGTGAAGAAAGGAAGATGTGGCTAAAAATATGAAGATTAGGTCACAAGTTATGTGTTTGGACACAATATGTTTCAAGACATGTGCTACTTTTTACCTTAACAATTCATTGTGGTAGTGGCAGTTGCCCTGTTTGAAATTTTATGGCTTGGCTTTGAAATGTGGACCAGTTTAGATTTCAATTCCTATTAGATGAATAAAAACGTTAATATCTTCCTTAAAAAATCACCTTCATGTCAAATTACTGCAATAATGCCATTTTCTTATAAGAAAAGGAAACTAAATCTGTTCCTTTCCAGACTCCCTTTGGAAGTAGCAGTTTTTGTTTATGGCCCATAGAGATGTGAAGATATGAAAACATTTCATAAATATAACATTTCTAGAGGGATTTATCTTTAATTTCTACCTATTTTACAAAGCCAAGTATTGAAACATAAATCAGTGCAAATTAACAGTATTTTATAGCTAACTAAAATAAACATTTGCTGCTCTTAGGGCATTTTCCTCAAGTTTACCTACTGTGAATGTGCACTTTTAAAATGTTTTAAGTGCCATCTTCAGTCTAAAAGTCAGTATCATTTCAGTTATCTGAACAGATTATAGGTAAAATTATAATGGCTTAATATTACAATATGATCATCTTTTGACTTGTCAGTATTAAAAATTTCTAACTGTGCTGGAGATCATATTTTCTTGGATGTAAATTTATTGAAAATAAAATTATTTCATTTTTCAAAGGTTTGTAAATTTAGATACAATAAGAACTATCGTTGTAAAAATAGTAATAATTATTTTAAGACAAAATATAAACTAATTATTGCACTACCTGAATCTTAAGTTTCCTCCTTAATAGCCTTGTCCATGCACATCCACATTATTAGTGTATGTCTTAAAATGGGAATCACAAAACCAGTTCTTAACAGTAAAGGATATCTCTAAACTAGAGACAAAAAGCAGAATTATATAAAATTCTCTAGTTTGAGCCTTCTAAAATCTAGGCTTTTTGAATTTATGATGTAGGCATCATGCTGTCCTTTTGGATTTAGGTATGTTACCAACCAAAGGAAAGCAGCATATACGTTCGTATTCTCAATAGTCAGTTGTTTTTGTTGGGTTTTTTTATGAGTCTTTTGACCTAAAAATGAAAGGTATATCCTAATCTCAATGTGAAGGAATTTAATGGTATCGAGGACTATGTTATGTCCATGATACAAATCTTTATGATGCAAACAACATGTATAGTTCAGTTAGCTGCATGTTTGTTAGAAACTTATCCCAGGTAAGCTCATTTAATGGGTCATCTTTATTCAGATAGTCAAGGGATAGCCAGAAAAACATAACTAATGTCATCTATTCATATACAGTGTTCAGACTAACAAATGGCTGTCTTTTATAACAGCTAGGAGCCCCAGGCATGGACCAGAACACCATGGTGATTGGTTGTGCTGTGCAATGAATGCAAAAGTATTCTCTTTATCAGTGATCCATGCATTTGCCCATGGAACAGAAAATACTTGGCTAATAACCAGGGACCTTAGTTTTCTCTGATTTAAAAAATCACAAATTTTCTGATGAAAAATCGCAAATTCCATGACAAACCCCCCCCCAAATCCATTATTAAAATTAAAAGCCCCCTGCAGCACTTCCTGCCCTACTCATGCCTCTTGCCCCTACCCGCAGCTCCTGCCCCCTGGTCCTGCAGGAGGGGTCCCCCAGCTGCCAGGGCCCCAAGTCTGCAGATCCTTGCCCCCAACAGCAGGCAGCTGCAGCAGAAGTAGCCTGGAGCCAGCTCCCCCACTGCTCGGATGGGGGCAGGGCCAGCTCCTGGGTCCTCCTAGCCCTGCTGGTGCCTCTAGCCATGACCTGCAACTCCCCAGCCCTGCCAGAGGGGGGCCCCCAGCCCTCTGCAAGCCCCACTTACCTCACAGGCTCCAAGAGAAGAGTCAGGCTAAGCTAAGTGGAGCAGAGCTGTGGCTGTGTGTGTCTCAGGCTCCACCCTCCCCTCCCCCTCTGGGCAGGGCTGGGGTTTCCCACCTTGTTTGCAAACAGCTTTTGCAGGCTGGAGCTCAGCCAGCCTGCATTGCTGTTTGCAAAAGCAGGGAATCTGTGAGTTTCTCTGCTAAAAGGAAAAATCCACCTTTTCTCTGATAAAGGGAAAATCCATGGTTTTCTCTGTTTTTCCATGGGAAACGGAAAACCCGGATCTCTGCTGATAACTAGTCTCTAAATCTCATGCCGTGATTGCATTAGGAAAGGTTTTTTTTGCCAGTATAACTTGGATCCATTTTCTAAATAGAACAGATTGTCTGCTAAAGGACTCTGGGGGTGAAACTTTTATCAGAGTCCTAATCAACATAGCTATGCCAGCAAAATTACCATATTTGCTTGCAGACCATTTGCAGTTTTTCCTCAGAATCAGCCGTCCAGAATTGGTATGCATATCTTAAATAAGGAAGCTGACTTTTCTTTGGGATAGAAACAGGATGGAATAAGGCAAGCAGATGCTGTGATGTGGTGCTGCCAAGATGGCTGCCACTTCTTCCTGTGGCTCC
>NW_005841963.1:2597633-2614823 GCF_000455745.1 Alligator sinensis
TTAGCTACTGATCAGCCCTGGCCCAAACACCACCTTTGCCCAGTTCTGTGCACTGGGATCCGGCACTTGATCTAGGGTGTGGGGCCTAGGGCTCTCCATGGGTATAGAAATTTTGGCACGGGGGGAGTGGTACCAGTGCTCTCCCACCACCAGACTTCCAGACCTGTGAGGAGCTCTGAGGGCTGAATGACACAGCACTGTGGGCTGCAGTTGGAGAAAAGAAGCAGATCTTGTCACTGCCCTTGCAAGGGGCTGGGGCCTAGCCTTGTTGCTGTTCTGCCACACCAGGAAGATCCTGCTGCCTCACCCAGACTGGGTGTTTTCAGGAGGTCTTGTTCTGTCACACAGTCAGCGAGCTCTGACCATTTAACTCTGAAACAGTTTTTTTTTTTTTCCCCTCCAAATTTTGCCTTCCAAAAACAAGTTTCATGTTTTATTTGGTGGCATACAGTAACAATAAATACATGTACCACCCCTGGAAATACTAGTATATTTCCACTAGTAGACTTCTTGCGTAGACACAGCAGCACTGGCAAAGTAAAACAAGATAGGCTGGTAAAAATGATCTTGATAATATAACATTTTTATACTAAATTTTCATGCTGACACAGTATATTGCTTAGGGATCACACCTCTTTACACACATGACTGGCATCATTATAACAAAAACTTATGTAGACCTGTATACAAAGAGTCATCTGTATGAAATCTTACCCTCTGTATTGTGGCTGAACCAGGGAGCTGTCTTGTGGTTCAAAGACGCATCATATATCATTTATATTTCAGTATCTTTATTTTCAGATTATAATTTGTATAGTACATTTTAATTTCAAAATTCACAATATCTGTTGCATTAAACCCATTCTGTTAAGATTGTTTCTGTTAATACTGCAAGCTAGGTTTGTTTTCAGCGAATACTGATACAAGTTAAGAAATGTAGCCTTTACCTACCTTATGAGAAATGAACTCCACATAAGAATTATAATGTCCTTTACCAAGTGACGCTTGCTTTCTTATGCCATATTTACTCACATACCATACAGCCCCCAAATAAGACATATGCCTTGTTTTGGGAAGGCAAAATGAAGAAGAAAAGTTTCTTCTAGATTCCTAACCGACTCAGCATGAGTGCACCGTGGTTGATTGTTCCCAGTTCAGTGTCACTCTTCCAAAAGCTGTTGCAAATTTAGCAGTAGCTGTAAGAGGGTGAAACACTCTAGCTATAGCTAGAGTGGATGATGCTGATGAATGGACTCTCAGGGTACCCAGAACAGTCCCTAGCGGCCATTCTGGAGCCCTCCTCTCTCCCTTCTGGCATGGAAATCAATTTCCTTGCTTAAAACGTTCATGGAAGGCTAATCTGGGAGAGTAAGGTGTGTATGGTGTACAAGTAAATACAGTATCATCAGGAAACCATTTTTACGTTTAAACTTACTCTGATGTTGCTGTGTGCTTAACAGTGTAATATTAAGAGAAACCCTAAAACTTAAGATCAAATAAGTTACAGCAGCTGATGCTTAATAAATCCATCTGAAAAAATATTAATTAATATTATTAATATTAATAGCATTTGTATTAAAATAATGTGTATTTTTATTTTTGTGATATTAAACAGAAGGCAGAGGCAAGATAACCTGATTCAAGGCCTAGTTTTTCAAGAGGATTCTGAGACAGTGTTATTTAATAGTTAAAGCCTGGGGTTCCAGAGTGAAAAACTCTTCAGAATTTTCTCTTGGCCATTATTTCTTGTTTACTTGGACAAGTCACCTACAGAGTGAAGGATAACTAAATATTCCATGAGGCATCAGCAGTTTGTCAAACAGCAAGATTAATGAAATACATTATTTTGGTTTATAGTGGTTCCTGTCGTTTCAGAAGTTGGGGATCAAGCTGGTGAGGTAGGTTACTCCAGCTCTCCAGCAGAAGCACCTCCAAGCAAGTCTCCATCAATGCCATCCCTAAACCAGACCTGGCCAGAACTGAATCAGAGCAGTGAGGTTAGCAAAAGCTTTCTTTTTATTTTAGAAGTATTTAATTGCCAACGTCCAGTAACTGAACTGTGTATCCATATTTCAAAATGTAAAGAATGAAAACTGCAAAGTAAATTCATTAGTCTTTCTCTAGAATTTCATCTATATTATGCAAGATTTATAATATTTTTAATAAACCACAGTTCACTAGAAATAGAGTGGAAATATGTTACCACTGAAGAATAATGGTGGCTATTACAGATTAATTTTTGAAATCAGAGCCAATTACTGACTAATCTTTGTTAATTGTTCTTATATTGTACATCACTTACACTCTGTTTTATCATCCAGTTAAATAGAAAAAATCTCCACTTAAGCCATATAAAATGTGTCTAAAATTGAAACCTACCAAAGGTAGGAATTTCTTATCGCAGCTGCGTTCTTTCATTTAAAAGCCCTTAAGCAAGAGTCTTTTGTCAAGATGAGTTTTAAACGTCCCTAGCTGACCTGCTCTCATAGATCTGACAATCGGCATAGGGCACGTGATGATATAAAACAGTTAAAATGATTTGAGCTAAAATGGCAAACATTTTAAACAATGCTAAATATTCTAAAGGCTATTGTAAATAGTTTCTATGTAACATATAAGTTCAGTGAGTCAGGAAAAAATGTGCTGTCTGTACAGTACCAAACACTCAGGGCTATGGACCATGGCCGGTGCTTATAGATTCTACCAAGATGTAAACAGGATATAGGATATAATTTTTCTTCATTTGGCACAGAAAAATATTGAAAATACTCATTATTGTATGAGACTACAATAAGATAAAAGATGGCTTAAATCTTTAAACTACTGTTAGCCTGTAAATTTTTTTGGCCTGTAGCAGGGCTGTGCAACCAGTGGTTCACATGCAGACTGCAAGGGATTAACTTGAGGCTCGCAGGCTCTTGTCTGGCCTCTGCTCTTCCCACTGTTCCTTTTGCTGCCATGCCGTCTCCCCCTCATCCAGTTTCTGCTTCCTGACCTGCCCCTGAGGGTAGGGCAGCACAGCCTGCACAGCCCACACAGCCTGGCCTCTCCCCCTTCCTCAGCTTGTGAGGGAGGAAAGGAGAAGAGCTGTGCAGCATGTGGCCCCCGGTTGCTCAGAAGTTGGACAATCCTGGCATATAGGAAATGTTAAAATTGAAATGTTTACGAAGTGTGATAGCATAAAAGAAATGCAGCCCTGCAGAAGTTTAGCCTCATAAGTACAAAGCAGTAGGATGTTAAAGCAGTCTTAATCAGTTAGTTAGTTGTGCAGTCTGCATTCACGCAAGCATGGGTGTCTGGTGCCTCTTGAGTCAGGGGGGGGATGTGCCCCCCCCCCCCCCCAGGTGGCTGATCCCACTGGCCTGGAGAGGTGGGGAGGGTCCCCAACGGCCAATTACACAGCCAATTTCACTCAGTGTAAAAGCGGCTGCACCGCTTCTGGAACTCGTGCAGCCACTTCTGCTGGTGGCCCCGCTCCCCAGCCAGCACTTGCAGGGGGGACACTGGTGCTCCCGCCTGCCCCACTGCCCGCTGACTAAACAGGGGTCGTGGCTGGATAGGGGGTGCACCAGTGCTCTCGGGGTGCACGTGCACCCCTGTGTACCGTCTATGCATTGCCCCTGCACGCAGGGTAGAGTAATGAGATTTCTACACAGTTTCTATACAACACTGTTTCTGTGGGAGAGAGAGGACCCCATGCATGATAATCCTGCAGACATTTAAAACAAAAAAACTGCACTTTAAAATCCACACATCCCTGCACCGAACCCAGCGCATGACCAGAAGAGGCAGTGCGTTAGGTGGACCTGGCTTGCCTGACATCTATATAAATCGAGTACTTTAGTGGGGCTTTTGGCGCTTTTATCTAATAGTTGATTGAATCAGCTTGAGATAAAAGTGCCAAAAAGCCCTGCCGAAGCACCCAAACTATACAGACACTGCAGAGCCAAGTCAAAATAACGTTTTGCTACTTCCAGTAAAGTGTGGGGGGGTTTTTGTTGGTGGGGGGGTGGGGGTTAACATCTGCAAGCAGCTGCAGTCTCAATTTGCCTAGGGTATAGAACTGTCTATTAGTCTTTATTCAAGCCTAGGGGGTGAGAGGGGGTCTTCTTCAGTCTGTGTCATTCCTTTCCCCCTCCCCCACCTCCCTTGCTTCTGAGATGTTTGCCCCACAGCTTGATGTTTTGAAAAATCTGAAATCTTTTCTGAGTGCTTAGGTATTTCTGAAAGGTACTAGGTGGCAGAAAGGTAGTATGTCACTATTTCTGGACCACAGCAACAGATAAATTTGCTCTGTCCCACAGATCATTCCTTTGTTTTCACTATGTAGCAGAAAAGGAGTATTGTCACAGACTGCCAGTTGCAGCTAAAGCCGTATGATTGGTTATTGGGTCAGACTTTCTCTTAGTGAAAACCGTGAATTTATTCCTCTCATATAAACAAGACAGTAGCAATCTTCTACTGTGGCATGAAAAGATTATTGACAGATAATGCTTTATCTGTCCACTCGGGAAAGGAGGCTTACATATACCATTCAGTCTAGGAATTTAGGAGATACAAAAGTTTGATCTGAATTGCTGTACTGGCACAAAGAAATATGATTCTCAGCTCAGAGTGTAAATGAAACTGTTTATACCACTGCAAAAGGTGGGGATGCTTTCCATGGCTCAGTTGAATTTGCTGTTAACTAACTTTCTGTATGCTTTCTACCATGATGAATGGAAGCTAAACCACAATAATTTATGACTTGCATTTCATTTGCATAAATTACTGTGGTTTAATTTCACTTAATGCAAGATAGTATTGGACAGATAATACAGTTACAGTAGATCAGTTGGTGCATGCTCAAGAATAGTATGTCCTTTTTCCTTCAAAATGGTACAGTTGTTTCCTCGATCCTCTACATATGTATCCTCAGTTACCTTTGGCCAGAGCCTGTGACATGAGGTATGGATTCTGTTTTACTGTCCCAACTAGGAAATTTATTCCATTCAAAATTAAAAGCCTTTTCTGTAACAGCTTAGTTCCTGAAATCTTAATGCTTTTTTTTAAAGGTGACTTTTAGAGCTTCCCTGGCCTTAAACACTATTTATAGGAGAAATTTCAAGTAGAAAAAGCAAGCTTTGCAGCTATTGCAAAATGGCCCTATGAACAGTTCTGGAGTATGTTTTAGTAGAGTTCCAACTAAGTTCATTTAACTGCTTTTTTGGCTGTCATGAACTAATCTTGGGTGGACCAATTGAAAGACCTTTTTGAGACCCCTTTGTCACAGGGTACCATCTCCAGGGGTGACCATAAAGCCCCTGGAGACCAAAAAAATTTACTTTTTACCTGGCTTTGTAGGCAGTCTGCCCTCCTTTCCTGCCACGTCTCAGTGTTAATTGCCATTAAAATATGGGAGGCTACCTTGGTCTTAATCGAATGACCACCAACTGTCTGTGGTCCAAGACACACAGGCTAATAGTGTGGCTCTGTTTTGCCCCTACACCATGCCCCAAGCCTTCCAGATGTTATCCTCATTGATGTTCTCTCATTACACACACAACGCCTCTCTGAGCCTCAGTCCTTTTGGTCTTTTCCTCAGCCCCTTTCTGGGCCCTCAGCCCCCTTTGGTCTCGCTTAACCACTCTGTGGGCTTCCAGAGCCCTTGGTCTACCACTCAGCCCCTCTCTGGGTTGCCAGGCCACTTGGTCTCTCATCCGACCCCTCGGCCCTCAGACCCTTCATTTCTTACTCAACCCCTCCCTGGGCTGTCAGGCCCCACAGTTTCTCACCTGGTCCCTCTCTGGACTACCAGACCACTTTGGTCTTTCCCTGGACCCTTCTGGTCCCACACTTTTCCTGGCCCCTTGCTGGCCCTCCTGGTCCCATGCTTGCTCTAGGCTCCAGCTCTCTGCTGGGCCCACACTCAGCCTCAGGCTCCTGTTCTTCCTGCTGGGCCCACACTCAGCCTCAGGCTCCTGTCTTCCCTGCTGGGCCCATTCTTAGCTTCAGGGCTCCTGTTCTCACTTTCTTCTTCAGACCCTCCCCAACTCAGATGGCACCACCACTGTCATACTGGACTGCAGTCTCCTTGATCCCCTTCCTCTCAGGCTGTAGCCACACATGGACCTTTTGACCTATCCATTCCAAGGCCCTGGTCCTGCCTCGGGCCAGTTGAGATCTCCAGGCTCTGGCAGTCTCTGCAGTGGTCTCTTCTTGACCTTTTGTTGGGCCCTAGCTCTGCACGACCCAGTTGAAATTCCATAGGTCAATCCCTAGCTGCCAACTCTCACTCGCCCATGGATCCACTTGCTCTACTAACAACGTGCCCCTTCTGTAGGCTCAAGCCTTCTTAGGCCTTCTCCTGAGCTCCAATCCACCCCTCACTGTAGCCCTAGACCTGTGGGCTCTCCAGCCCTCCTGCTGTGTGCCCTCTACCCAGCCTCCTCTCAGGCCCTAGGACTACTAGAAACCTCCTTTCTGTGCTTCTCTCTCAGGGTGTGCTCCCGTGGCCTTCCCCTGCCAAGGGGTGACCCACAAGGCAGTGGGGGCTGGGCTTTTCGAGCACCCCATACTCAACCTTCCCTGGGGTTTGCCACCAGTGGCACTTTCAGAAGGCTACTCCACCACAAGCAGCCCCACCACTGACCACAAACCTCAGTAGGGAGCAGTTTTTGATCATACTTGGGGCCCATGTCCAGGCTATCGTGTTCTGGCAGTCTTCACCCCTCCTGGGTTACGGGCTCCTTCCAGCCCCATTCCTTACCCTTCTAGGGCTATAGGCCTCCTGACCCCAACTCAGCCCCTGGTCTGTTCAGGATCATCTTCATTCCTTCTCTGGGCCCTGGACCCCTTATCAGGTCCCACATACTTGGCTCCTCTCTCTGGGCTCACCTGGACCCCGCAATAGTTTCTATGCTTTCAACCCTTCTCTCTGGCTTCAGACCCCTCCTTGGGTCCCCAGGATACTCCTCCATCCCTATACAGGCAGTCCTCGGACTTGCAACACAATTGGTTCCTGAGAACCATGTCTTAAGTCAAAATGTGGTAACTCAGAACCAATTATTTCATAAGAAACATGTTATAAATGGGGGATTGATTCCTGAACCAAGGCCGAATACCCTATTTTCACCAACAGTACCCCAGAACTTTGTAATTGATCAATTATAGATGAGTAATATAGCTACATTAATGTATTTATATTGTAAATAGCAGTCATTGATTTGGAAGGACTTCTTTGAGGTGACTTTGCTGGACTTTTTGAAAGGCTCTTGGTTTGTCTTTTTGAAGTGCTCTTGGCTGGAGTCTTCTCAGAAGTCTTGGCTGAAGGTTTTTTTGGAGTCTTGTCTGCTTTCTTAAAGAAAGTGTCCAAGGAAGTTTGGACAGATGTTCTCCAGGGAGATGAGCGATGCAGCGAACTTGTTTGCTGGCGTGGCGTTGCATCGGGCCAAGCGTTGTAAAGTTGACACTGATGTCATAAAATTGAAACGGTGTCAATTCATAAATGTTGTAACTCAAAACGTTTTAAGTCGAGGACTGCCTGTAGTTCATTCTCAAACTTGCAATGTTGACCTTCGTTGGTGTTACCCTCCATGCTGACCTTCTGGACCTGCAGCCTTCCTGCTGAAATGGTGTTGTTCTTTCAGCAGGCTCCAAGATCTTACTGCCAGTTTTGCTCAGGGCCTGGACTTGTATCTGCCTTAAATCTAGTCCTCCTCCTGGGTCAGATGACCCCATACTCAGGTCTGGCCCCACCTGCAGACAGCTGCTTCTCCCCTTAAAGGCAGGCACCTTATGCAGCCTGCCACCCCCTTATTGAACATTATCTAGGAGCACATGAGAGTTCCTTTCCAAGCTGGTTGGTAATTGTGAGCTCAGGTTTCTTACAAGAAGTAACATTTTTTAATGATAATGAGTATAGATCGTAGAGCAAACTTTAAAAGTTCCAAGGGCGCACCATCTAGAAAAATTCATAAAATGGTAGGCTCACAATTCTCTTTAAGTAAATGACAGAGTTCTTATTGAGTCTGTTTATAGTGTCAACATTTGTTCCATGCCTATATTTCCAGATCTTTGGCCTTAAAAATTGCTTTAAGTGGAATAAAACTCTTAAAGTAGATCCAATATGAGATATACAATCCAACAACTATTTTATATTTATATGTAGTCCTATAGTGATGATACTGTCAAAGAAATAAGCATCAAACCACAAGTTATGTTGACTTTGAGCATTATTCCAATGTGGGGCAGGAAGCATTTGCTTTCCTCCTACTGGTGATAAAAATAAACTGAGCTTGTGGAGTCCTGCTTGTATCTCACTAGGAACATGAGGCCCAGAAAGACACCTTTTTGTAGTACACCTCTAAGAAGTAGAACTATACATAATCTATCACATTAGGGTTTGTTGCACAAGTATATAGAAAGAGTTCTTATGAGTATTTTAGATATACACTGTGTAAGAGAAAGCAACTATGATTTAGCTATATCGCAGCTGCTTTTGAATTTTAATTTCTTGTAAAACATCAGCTGAATATTCTCATCTAAAATTTGGAGTATAAGGATTTATCTGACTGGGAGCTATTCTGGAACTCCTCTGCCAGAGTTGGAGCACCTTGGCCTTGTTAGCTTAACTACTTCCAAAGTAGGTTAAATGAAAACAAAACACTCTTGTTCTGGAATGAGTGCATGTGGAGCTGCCCTTGGAGTAGCTGTTCCCAGACAAGCTCCTTGTGTATAAGAGCCTTTAGAAAATAGCTCAACATAAAAAGAATGTATGAGGACAGTTTGGCTTAACTCCTTACATATTATTTTCCTTTCTGGAAATATTAATAGTGATTTTTTTTATAGCATGTTTGATTTTATGACTGATACTAACACTCTGTCCCTGTGGCAGGTCCTCTCAGCACTAAAATCCTTCATTCCCAAAGTTTTCTGAACTAGTGTTTTAAAATGAAGTCTGACTAATATTTACTTAGCATTCTACTAATTGCAAGAGGCAAAACACATTCAACATGCCTCTTTGAAGAGTCAGCTAGTCTTCAGATTCCATATCTTTATATATTTTGATTCTTAATTGCTTCAGTTGTGGCTGTAGCTTGTTTTTCAAGCATGAGGACTCTGTTTGGCAATTATGTATTGTATGTAGCATGGCTTGTATCTTGTACAGCTGATCAGAGACATTGATTTGCTGTTGAGTGAAAAAAGCAGATACGTTTGAACTTAATAATTCTTTGCATTGTTTAAAAGATAATTTTTCAAGACTTGTTAAAATGCTCTCATGCATAAGAGAATCATTTCTCAGAGGTTGCACTGGCAAGTTGAACTGGCTGGGTTTAATCAGAGTACTCTGTGCTTAATGTTACATTTTACATCTGTCTTTTCAGGGGAATCATGTTTACTAAATGTTGTAAATAAAACACTTGTTTTTGCCACTTGTATAAAGCATGATAAACACATGCATCGATACATATTATGGACAATGCCAAGATATGGCACCACTTGCCTTTTTACACCATTTAATGTTTTAACCATTCTCCGATTCTCATAGATTTCTCAAATAAAGTTTCTGAGTAGTGTGCATACCTACATTTTCAGTATAGCACGTGCACACATGATCAGAACTTCTGAAAAGGTTAATAATCTTGGTTGCGTATCTGTCAGGCTTGAAATTGTGAAATATTCCTTTGTTTGTTATTTTTTTTCCAAGCGAACTCCATGATACAAACCCCAGTGCAACCTCTTAACAACTATGCTTAATCTTCTCTAGTGATCTTTTACTCCATCTTTCTCATCATGCTGACTTGTCTCTCCTCTGTCTGTTCAGCAGTGGGAGACATTTAGTGAACGCTCTTCAAGCTCACAAACTCTGACCCAATTTGATTCTAACATTGCACCAGCTGATCCTGTAAGTCAATCACTTAGCTTGCTTGTTTGAAATTAATTTTATTAACACTTATTTTTCCATACATTGTTTTTAGCTATTATGCATGATTCTGTGGACTGCTTGGTTGGAAATGGTGGCAGGCTTATTAATTTTGTCTGCTTGTGTTAAGAAGATGAATTTCTTATTTCCTTTAATTTTTAATATCTGAGTACAGGGGATGTTTTTCTCAATTGTGACATGATGCAGTGCTCCTGTCAAATCTGTAAAGGAGCATTTTGCAACATGATTATTACATTTCATTTAAAACTGTTTGAGTATCTGCATTATATAAAGCATGGGACCCTTAGCTTATATCTATTCAAGTCTATTGCAGGTTGTATGCGCACACAATTGTAAAACTGACCATCCCAGTTTATATGAACTACTTTATCAAACTTTATGTTCCTGTTACATTCCAAAATTGACATGGTAGTTCATATTTATGAGATTGCCATCACGTTATTCTAGAAATAGTATTTTTGAGTACTTTTGAAGTACAACTATACTAGCAATAGCATTAGACTGTAAAGAAGTGCTGTGAATAGCAATTATGTAGTTAAACACTGCCAGGTTTGCTTTACTTAGAGCCTGCAGGACCTGTTGAAGCAACTTTAAATACTTTAAAAATGTGTTGTCGTTTCTTTTATAGATTTAATTTGTAGCAAATTAAAATTATCTAAATTCATCTATAGCAGTGGTTCTCAAACTCTGACAGATTGTGCCCCGCTAATTTTAAAACAATACAACCTTAAGTGCCACCAGCAAATTTTTGTCATATAAAGTCTTTATAATGAATCTGTTAACGTGTACGACTGACAGGTTGTCTGCGTAACACTGGTGGTACCTGTACCACAGATTGGGAACCGTTGATCTACAAGCAGCCCCTGCTTAGCACAATTAATTGGTTCCTGAAAAACAAAGCATTAAATGGAATAATGTTAAGTGTAACTGATTTTTCCCATAAGAATGCCTGTGAGCGTTAAAACGAAACTCGCTGAGCGCTAAGTGGAATCGGGTATCAATGTAAAACGAGCATTATACCAAAATAATGCTAAGCGAAATAGCAGTAAGCAGGGGTTGTCTTTATTACATAAGGTAGCTATAATACATCTTAGTATAAAATATAAGATATGGCACTTCATAATTCATCTTAATCAATAAGATGTATACATACATACAGAATTATACATTTTACTTTGTTAAATGTATTTAATGTCAAAGAATCTTGCATATTAAATAACTAATTGAAAAAATTGCAGCCTTGTGAGGTCTCTTTGGGCAATTTTACATGTGCTCTGGGGGTGGGAAGGGGCGGCGCTTTAATTTGGAGCAGTTCTGAGAGCTGCCGTAGTTAAAGCACCACAGTGTCTGATGCATGAAAGTACCCCTGCTTCAAAATACCGGTGGAGGCACTTGAATAAAAGCTTATCAAACAAGCTTTAGTTCAAGCGCCCCCACCACCATTTTGAAGCATGGGGACGCTGATACGTGAGATGCAGGAGGCTGCTGGAGTGCAGTAATTACTACACTTCAGCAGACTATTAATCGAGTTTGCTCCAATGCTCTATAATTACAGCACGTCAGAGCAGCCTCCGCGCTCGTGTACAGGCACCCTGTATTCAGAGTAAACAACATTTGATTGATATTTGTATTACAACAGTACCTCTAGATCCCAGATAGAATTGGGTCTTTTGTACCAGGTACTACATAACTCATTTTACTCAAGAGGATGTGGGGTGGGGGTAGACAGTGGTCTACACACATCTATCAAATGCATTGAAAAAAGCCAAGTTAAACTGTCTATACTCTTCAGGGTAAACACACATCCCTTTTCTATTTATGTACTTATTCTTCATTCTTCAGTTGAAATATATTAATGGAACATATTATATGCAGCTAATTGCATCTCATGAAAGTACATTGATTTATAGCTCTTAATTTATGACCATGAAATGCATCCATTTTTTTTGTAGCATGTAGGCAAGGAAATTATATATATATAATTTCCTTGCCTACATGCTACAAAAAAAAAAAAATATATATATATATATATATATATACACACACACACACACACACACACATTTTTCTTTCCCAAAATAATGTTGATGTCAGTTCTCTGTGACTGTAAAAATATTTTTCCTTGTTTTTGTTTTTGAATATTGGAGGATCATTTTTTGAAAGTCTTTTACCTAATGATCAGAAAGTCTAAAATAAGTTTAAAGCGTTCATGCCTAAAACCTTTGACTACATTTACTATATACAGTATCAATTAATTTGGGAAGTTTTAGAAAATACTGATATAAATGTACCTGGGCTTATAAAAATGGACTAATTAAACAGTTTAAATCATGTTAAGCAGTTTCCAAGAGCAGTTAAAAAAAAAATTAAAATGATAATCTGCCCTCCATATGTATATCTATTTGCCACGGCTCTCAGTAGTGACATTGTGAACACTACTTATATGGTGCAGATTTTGTTTTTGAAGGGGTCAGGAAGAATATGAGCAGAGGATCTGATAGTTTTCTATAAGGCCATAGATACAATTGTGACACAATCTGGTGCCCAGTACTTTTTCAGACTTCATACCTGACAACAGTCGCTTGAAGTATATGTTGTAAAACCTCCGAAGTATAAGCTTACTCTTTGGAGTAGACTTTCTGGTGGAGAAAGCTCATTAAATTTCTAAAGCGATACTATTTTAAATCTTTAAAACTTCAGAAATCTAGAGCACATTGACACTTCCATGAAATGTTTCTGATATTAAGGAAAAATGCACCATCTGTTTGTGGGCTGCATTTTAATGTGTTTATGAACCACCCTTACCATTCATGAATATATCATATGCTTTGGGCAACAGCAGTGTTTATTTTTACAGAAATTAAAAACAGGAAAGTTGGGTATATAACTATATTTGAAGGAATTTGGTAGCTAGAAACAGTATATTCTGCAAGCAGTGGATCTGTGCATAATATTTTACTGCATATAGCTAAATATATTTGTAACGGACATGTTATTCTGAGACTGGTTGACTGTTGTCCACCATCATAGAATGTGAGTTCTTGGGGACACTGGAGAAAAGTTTACATATGAATGTAGGCCTAGCAAAATATGTTGTAGGCAGTTAACAAACCTTTGGAGAATCACTAAAAAAATTAATTAAAATTACTTCCTCCTTCCCCTCTTTAGGATACTGCTATTGTTCACCCAGTTCCCATACGGATGACTCCAAGCAAAATCCACATGCAGGAAATGGAACTTAAAAGAACTGGAAGTGGTAAGTTACTTTCTAGTCTGATTATGAAAGCAGCTATTACACTTATATAAAACTAACAGGATACTGCTTCAGAGTCTGTTTCTCTATAAAAATTGTGACTCTTTTTCTTGAAATTAGACAAAAGTATCTGGTATTCCAACCATCATAAGCTATTCCAGGTGGTAGAGAACTTTGTGCGTTAGAGAAGCATTCAGATGCACACTGAGGTAGAGAAATAACTTTTTGTTCAGAAGACGTCTTCGTCTTGGGGACAAGGGTGTTTGGAATAGTTTGGAAAGGTCTTCATGGAGGCTTGGTTAGAGAGGGGAGAACTTTTTCCAGATTCACTTGTTGCATTCTGGAGGTGCTTGGGGAGGTTTGAAAGAGAACTCTAGTAACGTTCAATGACCTTTTTCATTAGCAAAACCTAGTGGGGGAGACATTTAGTCAGCTAGGTTCCCTTTACACATTACATGTATCATGCAATTACAAGGTTAATTGCACAATTCATTTAGACTGGCTACATGTGGAAATTAACTATCACGTCTTATAAGGTCCAACCAGCTATAAAGTTATTGCTGCAAAATGTGTAATAATATAATAACTATAGCTTTATAGTATAATAACCAGCTTTAATTTGCATGTGGAGCACAGCTGTGCCCCCTGCCACTGGGAACCCAGTCAGCTGATGGGGCTCCCATCCACTGAAGTGGATCATGTACTGTGACAGCTGGAACTACCACAACTGAGGAGACTCCCAACCCTGGCACCATCCCACAGGCTGCAGCAGCTGGGAGTCCTGTCAGCTGATGAGTCGCCCATTTGCACAGTGGGGAAATGGTACAAGAGGACCCTGGAGTCGTAATCCTGGTGCTCCCTCTACACTTGCAATAAAATGCAATTAGGATCTGATGCTGGATCTCACAGTCAGACTTCCTACCATGTGATTATGTGGATCACCCAGTAGATACTATCCTATCACACCTTTACCTCAGTGTCTATAGGGGCCCTTACTATCATATATTATCAGTTCTCCCACTTGAAAACTGCTAGCCTTTCTTGAATGGTTGCTAAGCCTTTCTCAAGAATCTCATTACTGCATAGCCCCTAACTTTCCCTGTTCAGAGAAGAATACTATAGCGTGCAGATTTTATGGAGATTTTTGGACAGCAGCAGGAGCCAAGAGCATGTCCCACTTGTAGCTGACTGGAATCCGAAAAGGATTTTTTAGGGCCTTGGATGGACATAACACTTGAAACATTTCAGATGCGTTTGGGTGAGCCTTCTGAAGTTCTCCAGAAATGGCCAAAGCTTTTGAAAATAATCATGAACAAAGAGCAACTATTTGGAAGCATTTTTAAAGCTGTTCATCTGCTCTCCCTTCCTCCTCCCTCCCCCAAGGAGGAGGGTAGAAAGTGAAGCCTCAGAACTGAGGGGCCCTGTATTGTACCCTCTGCCTGGAGAGCATGCCACTGCACGCTCTTGTGACAGTTTTGAAGCATTCCAGAATGGGGACTGTACTCTGTCTGCAGCTGATGCACTGCAGTTCTGAAGCACTTCACCTCAGTCTTCAGAGGCAAGGTCAGCTCCCAGACTCCTTCACTGGGCAACACAGTTTGGGGAGGAGGTGAGCAGCCCTCAGCACTGAAAGAACATGTTAGAGACTGCTTAGAAAAGCTGGACATGTAAAGGTCCATGGGGCCAGATGGGATGCACCCGAGGGTGCTGAGGGAGTTGCCTGATGTGACTGCAGAGCCATTGGCCATCATCTTTGAAAACTCGTGTTGATCAGGAGAGGTCCCAGATGATTGGAAAAGGGCAAACATAGTGCCCAATATTTAAGAAAAGGAAAAAGGAGGATCCAGGGAACTACAGACCAGTCAGCCTCACCTCAGTCCCTGGAAAAATCATGGAACAGATCCTCAAGGAATCAATTTCTAAGCACTTGGAAGAGAAAAAAAGTGATTAGGAGCAGTCAACATGGCTTCACCAGGGGCCAGTCATGCCTGACCAACCTGATTGCCTTCTCTGATGAGATGACTGGCTCTGCATACAGGGAGACGAGTGGATGTGATGTACCTTGATTTTTACCAAGGGTTTTGATATGGTCTCCCACAGTGTTCTCGCAGACAAGCTAAGGAAGTACAGTCTGGATGAATGGACTGCTTACATGGATAGAAAAGTGGCTGGAGCATTGGGCTCAGAGTAGTAATCAATGGCTTGATGGCAGGGGCGTAACCCTGCACTGCTGCCGCACACACAGGGCACATGTCACTAGGGCAGCACAGAGCTTGCAGCGGCAAGCAGCTTTCCTGTGTGGCCCTGCTGTGCCCTTTCAGAGGGCAGAGAACACTAGTGAGCAGCCCACCTCTGCCCCGCACACAATGTTGGGGGCACAAGTTCCCCTCCGCCCCCTGGGAGTGCATGCATCAGCAGGGAGCCTGTCTGTGTTTCCCCTCCCCCCCCCGACGAGCTGCCCATGGCCCTGTTCCACTCCACCAGGGCCCTGTGGCCATGCATTGTAGCCCTGGGCCCCATGCACCCCCCGGCTGGGCAGCAGCCCCAGCCCTGACCAACTCCCTCCCTTCCTATGGGAGCCTCAATTCTCTTCCCCCCCACACTTACCTGTGGGAGCTGCTCTCCAGGCTGTGTGGCAGCCATGTGCATATACATGCACATGGTGCCCCCTGCTTGACCACCCTCCTCCCGGTCCCTCCCAGCCCCTTGCAGGCTTGAACTCTGCCAGCCTACAGAGAGCTCTTTGTAGAACTGGAAATCCATGGGTTTCTCTGCTAACATGAGAAATCCGTGGTTTCCTCTGGTGAAGGGGGAAATACATGTTTTTCTCTTTTTTTTTCTGTGGGAAGCAGAAAACCCTGATCTCTGTTAATCATGCAACTATATTTTTCCATCTAGATCATACTAATCCTACTAGTCCACTACTTGTGAAACCAGCCGACCTCTCCGAAGAAAATAAAATAAGTTCGTCTGTAAAATTTGTACCTGGAAATACAGTTGGTAAGTGTCCAAGCACTTTTTTATTTTTTTTTTATTATTTTTTTTTTTTTATGTTTACAAATGACAGCTTGAATCATTGTACAGAATGGAAAATAGCTTTTCAGTGTTGGTTTTCCAAATTTCTTAAAGTAAGTGTCGGATTATCTTGAATTAGCAACTGTCATTATTTTAGGAAAATCTCAGGAGCTATATCCCAAGGGAAGAGTGGCATGCTGCCACTGGCTTCATTCAAGCTGTGGCATTTTGTCACTTGAGGATCTGACTCCCCTATCTGCTAAAAAAAAAAATTATTTTTTAATTGTTCACTGTCTTATTTATCAACAGACCATTTTTGGCTACCAAGATTAATCCCAGAAATATGAGCAGGCTGCAGCATTCTTTATCCAAGGCAGGATTGACTTGAAGTAGCATTTGATTCTATTCTGTCACAAAACTGATAGTTTTTCAAAGGAAATAATTTATTAGACAACTGGTATATACAGAATTTTGACTGTAATTGTTAATGTTGCAGTTCCTTGAAAAATCAGATAAGGCAATATACTATAGTTCCAATAGTACTGGTACAATTGTATTGTCAGTTATTTGCCCAATGTGTTTGGCTTTTTGTATTTTTTGCTTTTAAAATATACTGCATTATTTGGATTTGATTAGTCTTTTTGTGGTAAGTAATTATACATACAAGTCACAAATAAGGCATCAGTCTGAATATCTAGTCTCTAGCTTTTACTCCTGAATTTGATTTCCATCCACGTCTTTCATCATATTGTGAACTTCCCTTCAATAAAGATCCATATCTGATTAATTTGTTCCCTTAGATTCCATACCATGAGTATGGAGACAGAACTGTTGGAGTTCCCCCATACTGCTTTTATTGGTAGAACTGAACAGTAATGTAAGGCAGCCAAGGATCTTTCTGGCAGTAGCCTTTTCCTTACTTTTGAACTCAATTTCAGTGGTATTGTTTTCTTTCATGGTCATTTCATTTCTTTTCTGGTCTCTTTTCTCTAACTCT
>NW_005841963.1:2614854-2622088 GCF_000455745.1 Alligator sinensis
CTTTTCCCAGTGTAGATCCTTTTTTTTAACATCTAAAAACAACAGTAGTGGGCAGAAGGATAAGTCTTATACATTTCACCCACTGATCATCATGCAGAACTAGATTGTGCCACAGTTGGATTTCCTCTTGACTTCACTTAGTGAAGGACTTTCCTCCAGGAGCTGTACCATTTCAGTTTTGTCTGTAATAGTCCCTTATTCTATCAGCTTCGTCCGCCTTGGGTAGCTATGAGACGTGGAGGAGGGAGAGCACATAGCATCTTGTAGATTGTTCAACTTGGAAGACGTTTGCTTTATTTTCCTTCCTCTTTTGGATTATTATCTACTGTTTAACTGGTCAGAAGGAACGCTGCTCACTGGCTTTGAAACAATGTCCATTCAGATGAAATTTCTTGCTGCTTCTGCCTATGACTCGCATAGGCTGTGCAGGGGTATCAGTCATTCTGCAAAGGTGACCTATAGTATTTCAATATTTCAGAAATTAATTTAAAGCCTTGAAAAGAACCATCCCCAAAATGTAAGTCTGAGTTATTTTAATTTAAGAGAGAAGCTTCCAGCAATATTCCTTTTAAAACTAAGGGATTCCAATGCAGTTCCTGATATCCTCTTGCCTCCATGTTTGAAATCAGCATTACTTCAAGCTTATTGTTCGTGCTATGACTTCTCTAGGGCCTCTGGTACACATTATATTTCAGTCTCAATCAATGTGTTAATTGTGCCAGAGAAACATGCCATACATATATTGTATTTATAGAACCATAAAATGGCAAACCAGTTGCAAAATTATTCCACAAAAAATGTGTAGTATATTTGTGGCTGGTATGTATGGTGCCATGAATTGAGCATGTGGCATGCCCCGTCATCCTGATGCTGGCAGTCACCCAGAGAAACACTGAAGAAGGCAAGGTACTGGGTAATGGCTGACCAGTGGTGGAGTGGTTAGAGTGTGGAGATGGGAAGTCAGAGAGACGTGGGTTCATACCCTCTTTAGGTGACTGATGAGGACCCAGATCCCAGGGCCTCCAGCTCCACAGGAGCATCCTAGCCACTGAATTATTTGGGATGGAGAATTGGAAATTTCTCTCATTTAATTGCCAGTGTATATGCCCAGTCTGAATGTGTATGTAGTCAGTTGTGTGCAGAGAGCTGTACATTTAGAAATACAATGCCAATAGGGTACAAATAGAGCGCGCACCTAAGTAGTATTTTTGGCATGATAGTGACCAAATCTGGACACTTCAACAATCGGGAGGTATTAGAATCTACCCCCATCCTCATTTCTGTGCATCTTACAAGTTTTTGACTGGTTTGGTCTCTAAAAGAAGAATTCTGCTTTAAGGCTTCAGTCTTTTCCTAAACTAGGGGAGCTTCTGTTCTGTTGCCGTTTGCTTTTGGGATGTCATTTATTTTACTTGGCCAGGCTGTTAAAAACACCTTTGAAGATGCATCAGGTATTAAACGTGGTGCTTAGGGGGTCTCTAGATTTCATCTTTTTAAACAAAACAATGTTGGCATTGATCTTTCATCTTTGGTAGCATTAGTTGAGTTGCCAGTTACTGTATTACTGTTTTGTTTTGGGACGTTCCTTCAGTTACTTAAACTGAAGGGCTTCGACTCCTGCTCACATGGTGCCTTGCAGAGCAATAATGTAAATTATTTCTTCAAATTATTTTTTGGGCATTTCTGAGTTTATTGCTTCTTGGCCTCTTGAAGGCTTAGATCAAGTGTATTACCTCTATCTGCTTTACTAAAATGTGAAGTATGATGCAATAATAAATATAATATATTTTACTTATCTTCTATTAGCAGATGGTTACAGCAGTTCAGACTCGTATACTTCAGATCCAGAGCAGATTGGAAGCACTGTTACGCGACAACGGTCAGTAGAGTAGCCACCAAAAAATTATTCACGGTTTCTAAGTAGGATAAACTGCCTGGTCTGATTTCTTGGGCATTCATTAAGTAGCTATTTCAACTGCAAGATGATGTGTGGTAGCCCTTAATTTAACAACCAAGAGCTCTGGCATCAGTCTGTTGCCTAGTATGGTAAAAAATGTACATGTCTGCCTTTCGTAAATGTGTACAACTAAAACTTGACAGAATAGCATTGCTTAAAGTAACAACCCTACAACTTCATGATACAGACTTCTTTCTGAAATGTAGTTACCTAGCATACTGTCAGTTTCATTCATTTAAACTTCAGTAGCTATTTCTATCAAGAAGCTAAATATAACATCTTATATTTGAGGAGTTTTTACAAACTGCTTAAAAATAATACAACATAAAGTATAGTGTCTCCCATTTATGGGGCTGTTTACAGTGGCGCTGAAAAAGAAGCTTTACTGTTAGACTACATTAAAATCAATTTCAAATATAAGCTTCAAAACTAAATTAAGATGACTTCACCTTCATGTTATAATTAACTTTAAAGTACTTGAAAACATTTTTTTCCCAATATTAATGACAAAATTGATCCTTTATACAACATTCACATACAAATTTACATTATCAAAATGATGGTTTTCTGTTCAGTTTTTTTAATTATCCTTGGTTTTTGCTGGTTCCCTCTAATTGCTTAAGGAGTGTCTACTCATTTTTAATTTTTGCTTGGTCTTTTTTCCTGATTGTATAAAGTAAGCCAGACCTTCCGTCTAACCGTTTCAAGTCCTGAGGAAATCTAGTCAGGAAATCCTTTCCACCTTCATCTTTCTGTTCCTCCTTTGACATGATAGTATGTAGGAGATTCTGTCCTGTCTAGTTCATTGAGATGACCAGTACCTGCTGTTGGGGACAGTTTTCCCAATATTAGAGGTGCACCGATGCATCGGTCCATATCATATCGGCACCAATAAAAGGAAAATTGACATTATCAGTAGTCGGATTTTTTTGGTTAATGTGGCTGATAATGTTGCCGATTTTTAAATGCCACGTGCATGGGCGCATGCACACAACCCGGAGTCCAGCCCAGCAGCTTGGAGAGCAGCATCCAGCTGGTAAGTCTGTTGTGGGGTATGAGGGGGTGGAGATCAAGGCCCCTGTGGTGAGGGAGGGAGTGGGGCAGGGGTAGGCACCGCACAGGCAGAGTGGGGCACGGGATGGAGCCACAAGTGGCTTGTCTGGGGGGGGGGGGGGCTCCTGCCACTGTGTACACCCCTGGGGGAGGATGGAGGGCATGTGCCCCCCCCTCCCCCCCCCCCGCATCTGGATCTGTGCGCAGAGCAAGGGTGGGCTGTGTGCTTGAGGCCCGAGGCAGCTCCAGGCTCTTTTTGGTGGTGGGGGTTAGGCCAGGGTGAGTGGAGGGGGGAGCTACTGGGTGGGCTACAGCCACCCCAAAACCGTAACCCCCCCCCTTCCCCGCCCTGCTGCCGCCCACCCTAAGTATAGCCCTAGCCCAGCCCCTTGCTGGGAACAGGCTGGCACAGCCCCTGGCCCTGAGTCTGCATTGGGGAGCCTGCCCCCAACCCGCGCACAAATCCAGAGGGCACATGCTCCCCATACTGCCCCCAGGAATGCTCGCAGCAGTGGAAGCTCCCCACCGCTCCCAACAAGACACTCGTGGCTCCCTCCCATGCCCCTCCCTGCCCTGGCTGCCCCCGCCCCACTCCCTCCGTCACTGCAGGGACTTTGATCTGCCACCCCACGCCCATTTCCCCAACCCACCCAACCAATTTACCAGATGGACACTGCTCTCCAAGCTGCTGGGCTTGCATATTGGCGATTGGATCGGTATCAGCCAATATGGCTCGTTAATAATCGGCCATTGGTATCAGCCCAAAAAACCTTCACCGATGCACCCCTACCCAATGTACATTGGATCCAGATTACAGCAGTGGCTCAGGCCAGAAGTCAGGGGGGTGCTAGAGCATTCCTCCCGGCTCAGCTGGAGCAGACAGCGTGGTCCAAGACTAGCCTGCCCACCCTGTGAGCGGGGCAGTTTGTGGGGGAGGTGCAAAGCATCCTGGGGGCCTGGGAGTTAACTTGAATCTGGAGGGGATCTTGGACAGAAGTTCAATCAACCTATTTAACCTAAATCAGTTAAGTTTGATACAGGTTTACCTTAAACCAGTTCCAATCATTCTGAAAGTGGTTTATGTGCACTGAACTTCTGTTGTATTAGATTTGAACCAGTTTCTGATCAGTTATACTGGTTTGTGTGTAATGTCTGTCCCCTACCCTTAGAAAAATCTTTTCTGTTTATGGCCTCAATTATGTTGAAGAAATTCAGTTAGTATTCATTATTAAATATGTTTGTCAATATATTGGCCTATTTAGGAAGTAAGGTTTAAAGTCTCTGAAAGTTACTTTTTATTAAATGACTACATTAAAGGCATTCCAGATAATAGATGTCATTCAGATAGCACTGCACCAGTGTGAGACTTAATCTCCGAGGCCTCGTTCTGAATTTGAGCCATATTGCAGTTGCATTAGATTTTTTCATTAGATGGTGATCCTTCACAAGTATATAAGGAATCTGTCTCAGGAATTTAAAACAAATGTGCCAGGTGTTGAATCGCTCAAATTTAGAAGCTAGCAGCTTGGGGCTTCCTTATTTTGTTTAGCCTGAAGGCTTGCAGTCAGAAATTCTTGATGGTCTTTAATATTGTCCCGCTTGAATTCATCACAGTCCTTATCACAGTGATTACCAGTCTAGACCCTTTCCTTGATTATCAGAAACCATAGGCTTCACCAAATAAATTACAGGAGACCGGATGAAAGTGTAATTTAAAGGGCTAAATCGGATTTGGGGAAAAAGATGGGAAAAGTATAAAAATAAGACATTTAACTATAACAAAATTTACTTCCTCTTAAAAATAAATTTGGCTGGTAGAAAGGGCTGAAGGCTACTGAAACAAAACATCTTCATGTGGAAATTTAACTTTCTGTAGTTCTGGCTGTGCTGTTATGAAGCTGTTTGTGCTTTGCAGGTCACATTCAGGAACATCTCCAGATAACACTGCACCACCGCCACCCCCTCCCAGGCCTCATCCTTCGCATTCTCGATCATCATCTTTAGATATGAATAGGTCATTCACGGTTACCCCAGGTAGGTCCATTATCAGTTCTCCTGTTTATCTTTTGTTCAATACATGTATACCTTAAACACTGGTGAATCTATTTTAAAAGTAGTGCTTTTAAACTGAAGAGCTATGTGTCAAATTGTCATTATCCTTTGTATTAAATAAAATTGTGGCATATAAAGAGCAGTGTAGTTCAGTGGATAAACATGGGAATTGGATCTAGTCATCTAGCCAAGTACTGCATGTTTCAGTAACTTAAAAATTAAAATAGGAGTTCTTGATAGATGCAGACCCATGAGAAGAGGCAATGAGATGCATAGCTTCCAAGTCAATAGTACAGCCAGCAGAAAAAAATGGTGTTTATAATACTGCACAGCCAGTCAGTGCCTTCCAGCTTAGGATCTCAAATCACTATGTAAAGTTATTTAAATTTTTTTTTTCTTTTCTTTTTTTTTTTTTTTTTTTTTTTTTTGCGAGGGGATGAGGGGGGCAGGGTCCTGAGCTATCGAGAAACTGACCCAAATTTATACAGCAGTTAAGAGTAATGTAGATATAGCACCCTGGTCTGATTCTCACTCCTTTGTTTTATCTGTTTGCCAATTTTGTTTGACCAAAGAGGTTAGAACATAACTGTGAAGTATCATGGAATAACAGTTCTTGTTATGACAGATTATATGCAGATGTTATTTGCAGTATTTTATGTCAGCAAATCTAAAAATTGGACAGAAACTCATTATTTACAAAAAGTACGTTCCATACTAAATAGCACCATTAGCTAACAGTAGTTGAAATACTATGTCTCTTCAAAGGACAGCAACAGGCTGGAGTTGTTGCCTACCCCCCTGCAGTGCCTCCAAGACCACAGCCGTCACAGGTGAAGTTGTGACTTATTCCATCTCACTCTCAATTAAAATGTCTTCTTAAGTATACTTTAAAAATTCCTGTCTAACATTTTTCTACTTGAACTATTTGACTTTTCTCTCAAAGTATTTACAAATATGGACCAAAGCCATGGCTTCTGTCACCATAGGGCTTCTCCAGAAAGGTGAGAGGAACTGCTCCTAGGGAAGTCCCAGAGAAAAAAAGGATGTATTTAGGCCTGAAGTACTTCTCATTTGAGATTAAGTGGAAGAGTGACTGCTTCTTAGGGCCTTATGGGATGGGGATACAAGAGGAAATTTACCACCATTCTTATACCTTTCCCAAATTTCCTGTGTAGCATAGTGCTGATCTGCTACCCAAAGTCTGCCCTCTAGATTCTGAGGTGCAAGTACTAATAATCCTATGAAATTTAAATATCCTTGTTCACATTCTTTTTTCCACCACAATTGGGACAGTTACTCTCACCCCATTCTTTCTATTGGGGACTGCAAACGCAGCTTCCAAGAATCTATTTGTCCCTGGTACTTACTACTCTCATGCAGTCAAGCCCATAACAAATATTTTTGGTTTATGTTATACATATCACAGACTTTTGGGCTCGCTTTCAGATATTGACCCCTTTCAGTCATTCATTCTTCCTGATATGGTGTTTGTATATTTTTTTTCAAAGGAGAAGGGGGAAATGCATTTTTACAGTGGTAATGATGAAACTATCAAGATTGGCAAAAAGCAGGGAAAGGAATATAGTAATGAGGTGTCATAACTAAGGACCTACTGAAACTGATTTTGTAGATTTCATGAAATGAGTCTGATTAAAAACAAAACAAAAAACTTACTGAAAATAAAGTGCTAACTCCCCAAAGGGAGCCAGCAGTCCTCATTGCATTTCAGCCCAGTCACTTACACATATAATTACTATCTTCCTTGTTTTGCTGTAGGGCACTGGTCCTCATGTGCATCGCCCAGTAGATGCTGAAGGCCTAATAGCTCATACCAGTACCTCACCTCAACAAATACCAGAACAGCCAAATTTTGCAGACTTCAGCCAGTTTGAGGCATTTGCTGCATCAGGTGTAAATGAAGAGGAAGAAGATGAAATTGAAACACACCCAGATGTCTTGCAGGTAAGCAGAAATGTAGATGTTGTATGTAATAGTATTCTCTTTGGTGATATCCACTTACATATCAGAAGAAAAAATACCAACTCGTTTTTCTTTATAAGTCATAACTTCTTGATTCCAGAAGTCTCTCTGCTTATTCATGTATAGGTGAAGAAGGGTTTGAACCAGTGATTTTTACTGCAAGATTATTCCTAGCTGCCCTGACTTTCCCTA
>NW_005841963.1:2622119-2637876 GCF_000455745.1 Alligator sinensis
GTCCACTGGACTGTCTGTTTAAGCAGAAGTTGAGCAGAGTAGAATATCTGTTAAAGCTTCAATGGGAATTTGACTTTCAGACTTGAAATCCAGAGTATTGGACAGGCAGGCAGCAGGGGAGACCATCATTCAGGAATCCCTGTGTAGCAAATCTTTGAGAGGCTCAGCGGTGCACAGGGATTCATTTATTGGGGTCCAATAAATTGCAAGAATGTATTTCCAGTTTTGTCACTGATTTATTAGGTGGACCTCACATAAATACCTTAATGCTTCATGTTGGTTTCCCTTCCCCCCATTTTTCTGTCTTGTCTGTTCAGAGTGAGGCAGGGACTGTTATACTCGTTTTATACACTGCTTAGCACAAGGAGCACTGTCCTCAGTCAGTCAGGGGTCTTCAGGTATTACTGCAAGATGAACTGTTCAACCTCCGACTTAAAGCACATTACCTCAAAAATATTTGAAGCTATCTTCATGCTGAGATTATTTCCAATAGCAGGAAGTTCCTGTTAAGTGTTCAAAAGATCCAGTTATATTGCTGCCTCTCAGAGTATAGCTTTCTTACTACAACCTTGTCCCCAGGTCACAATAATGAGACAGCAGTGTGTGTTCCCTAGGAATTCACCAGCTAGTGTTGGTAATTGAGCACAGTCTTTACTCTCCACCCTCAGGTTGTTAAAGAAGGCTTAAATGCATGAGATTTGAGAATGTAAATTGGGTCAGTCTAACAGGAGAAACTGCCAGTATGAAATATGCAGTCATTCTGCTTACTAAATACAGTATTTTTAAACTATCTATCTAATTCTCTGCAGGCTGAAAAACCCTCCGATTCTGCAAGTTCTCTTAGAGCTGCCAAAACAGAGGGAAGAGTTGAAGACAAAGCAGCTACTAGTGTCCCCAATAACACAGTAAGTAAACTATACTGCAAAGGGAAATGCAGGTTTCAAATGCATACAGGAACATGTATTGAAGTAGAAGCAGGTAATGATTGCTACACCTTAGGTTTTGTTTCCATTTGAACCCAGTTTTCTTTGCTTCCAAACTTTTAAATACTTATATTCGTAGCTAGAGGTATTACATGTTTACAGGACTGGTTCCATTTTGCACTTTGTTTTAAGTAAAATAGACTTGGAGATAAATGGTCAAATTAAGTTAGCCAAATTGAGTCCTTTTTGGTTAGTTGTTTAGAATCTTCAGGAACAGATGGCTGAAGCAGTTATTCATGGTCCAGGGATCATGCAAGAAGTAAAGATTTCTTTGGGTGATATCTTTTAGTGAAACTGAAGAAGGTCTCGCATTCAAAAGCTTGTCTAACCTATCCCAACTATGTAGTTAGTCTGCTAAAGAATATCATCCAAAGAAATCTTTGCCTTGCAGTTATTCATAACATACATGCACACTTCCATGGTTAACTACTGCTGCTTTGAATTGTAACTATTCTTGTGGCTGTTTTGATGCCAGCAGGGGGATATGACTTAAAGTAGATTGTTTTAAATCAGTGTTTTTAGGACTCACGTAATGCTTTGTTTCCCAGGGCAAAGGCACTACACCCCTTGCTCCACCACCAAAGCCTATTCGCAGAAGATTAAAATCAGAAGATGAGCTGAGACCTGAAGTTGAGGAACATACACAGAAAACAGGTGTCATAGCTGCTGTTCTTGCTTCACAGCCGTCAATTCCTAGGTAACAGAAGATGTGTATAAATACATCTAATAATGGGACGTTTACACTTAAAGAGCAAATAAAACTGTATTGATTAAATACTAGTGGCTATAAAATCAAATGCAAAACTAATCAGTGAGTGAAACCTAAATCTAAAGGCTTTTAAATGAAAGCCTCTGAAAGAATCCCTGTTAATATAGATGTGAATCTTGTAATGCACTTGAATTTTGGGTGTGTAAAGTGATGCCTGTTTTGCATCTTGGAGATTTTAACTGCTATGTATAAGTCTATAGGGGTATTAGTTATAAATAAAGTGCTGAACATGGACAGTCTTGAAATTCAACTAAGTTTTGTATCCTTTGCCTTTTGCCTATGTTAGGCATGAGGAAATTTAGTTTGGTATTGTGTGTTTGTACATTTAAATCTTCCAGACTACTGTGGCAATTTATAAATACAGTTTTGGTTGTTCTTTTGGAAAGCTTCTGTGTGGACAAGATTGATTAACTACTTGTTTTAATCTGTAGAAAGGCAAGCAAGGGGAAATGGTCACTAACTACACAATGTTGTGAAGAATCAAAATGTTGGTCGCTGAACAGCTAATAGAGTCTAAGGAATTGAACTGACCAGTAATACAAGTAATTGGTTTTAGTTTTTGGCAGTGAAAAGATTTCTTAAAATATTTTTAATATATCCTCAGATCAGTTGGAAAAGACAAGAAGGCAATTCAGGCATCAATCAGGCGCAATAAGGAAACCAACACTGTTTTGGCCAGATTGAATAGCGAACTACAGCAGCAGTTAAAGGTAACACCACTGTTCTGTATATCTGTTTATGTAAGGCTGTGCATGTAGTAGGGGCAGAAAGACGGTGATGGAAGTACTTAAGTAGATGTTTGTGTTTGGGATATATAGGTACTCACAAATGGTATATGGAAAAAAGCTTAGGAAACCTCTCCTTAAAATGTTAAGCAGGTCGTATATATCATGTTGTATTTTCTCGCATACAACACCTCAGAATATAATAGGCACCTTGTTTTTGAAAGGCAGAATGAAGAAAAAAAGATTTTTCCAGAGTTATGGCTGCATGGAGCAGGGGCACAGCCTAATCTTCAGCTGACTCACCCTCTCTTTCCTGCTTAACTAAAGGGGAAACCCTAGCTGCTGCTGAAGACCCGTCTCCATGGGTGGATCTTTGATTTTGAAAAGGACTAAAGAGTCTCCAAGGCTGTGAAATAGGAGGAGAGAGACCAGGAGCAGCTAGCAAACAGCAAAAATGTCCTTTAAAAAGGTTAGCTTGATTAGTGGAACATCAAGACCATTAAAAAGGAGAGACTATTGTTAACACCTGGAGTAATGAGCCACTAAATCAAATGACTCAGTTAGCTGCCTGAATAATAATGCAACAGATGCTGCACTGTGGATCAGGAATCAAAGCAGAATGCTTCTATCCCGGTCACAAAATCAGCTTCCCCGCTTAATTGCATGCACCCCAATTTTGGAAGGAAAGGTGCCTGTTGTTTGTGAGAAAATACAGTAATTCATATAGAACCTTGGAATTGCAAGGACTTTGCCTCAAGGGTTCTACATGGTGCCTTTCTTTTTATTTCTTTTGTATTACTGATTGACTTAGGTTGCAGACAGACAGTGCCATAAAAAAAATTATGGCAGCACAGAAAAAGCAAACAAACATCTGTGTTCTTTGTCCCACCACAAATGCATAGACTTCTGCCTGTGACAAGGTAGTATTAATTTCTGCCACTATTTTGTGATGGACACTTGTTTTAAGATGGGAGAAGGCAGGCAGCTCTAGGGCCTTGCCCTCCACTTCCAGAGGTTGAGGGGTCCAAGCCTGTATGCCCTAGGGATTTCCCTGCAGGGTGTTTCAGGGCTCACAAGATCCAGCCCTAGGAACGCCTTCTCAGGCTTCCCTGTTTGCAGAAGTACACCCCAAATTGGAATCTGTAGGCACATCTCTGCAACAAGTGAGGAATCCTAGGGTTCCCCGTCTGCAGAGATGTGCCTGGGGAATTTGTCTCTGTGCATCTCTGAAAATAAGGAAACCACAGTACCCAACTTAAGAGGTGCACCGTGAATGTTGTCCTGCAGGATGCATGTGGGACAACAGGTGATGTCTCCCCCAAAGAAGTAGATTAGCTGTGCTGGGTACATCCCACCACAGATGATCTGCTTGCGTGTCTGTTTATAGGCTTACTTTCAACTACAGCAGAATCAAGAGAAGAGATGACTGATATCATCTGTATTTGATATCACTGTTCCAAACAAAAGGTAATTGGAAGTGCCTTGGAAGCAATGCATTTAGAGATGCAATTGTGATATTTTTCACCATTTGAGTAAGAAATCAAACCCTGAAAAGGTTTTTTGTAATGAAATTAAGTTCAAAATACACAGAATCATTTTTAAGTCATTTTAATTAAATATATTAAACGTTTAGAAATAAAGAATATTCACTAGATAAAAGTTATTTCAGTTAACTGGAAAGAGTCTCTTTCCAAAACTTAGAAAAATTATAAATTGGTGGCCAAAACTGACAGTTTGCCCAATTTTACTTACAGGTGGAATTTCTTTTTCATCCTGGTATTTCACTTGAACTTTAAATAAAACTATCCTTCTTTTCTAGGATGTTCTTGAAGAGAGAATCTCCTTAGAAGTTCAACTGGAGCAGCTTCGACCCTTTTCTCACCTATAAGCCAACTGCCGTTAACTGTGAACTTACTAATTTTGAAAGGGGGGTTGGGTTTAAAGCCTATTCAAAGATCCATGCATTCAGCTCAATGCACTCTATTGAACATTACATTTTGTGGTTCTGTTCTGTCCCGTTTATTCACTAATGTATTTAATTTTCTTAATTTCAGTACAAAAAGAATCACAATCTTTTCCTTGAATGTTGTATATTTTGGCACTGCCTTCCCTGCCATTTTTCTTAACAATATGTTGGATTTATTTGCACAGTTTCAGTGGCCAAAACTTCAAACTGGAATTTCAGAATGGTTTCTATATTTCATGTCACAAAACACACTTAGAGAAGAGGATAACTAGCCAGTTAACTCTTAACATTAAAGCACATAATATACCATAAATAGCCTCCTAAAATGCAACATTGGTTTAATACAGGAAAAACTAGTATGTTATCTTAAGGGATTTTGAAAGGGGGTTGAGGGAGCAGTGACCAGTATTGCAGGTGTGAGTGCAGCCCCTGCTCCCAGCTTCCTCACCCCTCTACTGCTGCCCTGGCAGTTAGACCACACCATGGCTGCAGTAGCTTGGGACTTTTACTTCTTCAATCAGGTAACAATCTTCTATCACTTCGCTTCCCCTCTGCCCAGAGGCAAGTCCCCGCCGTCCCCCTCCGTCACCCATTGCAGCCAGTGTCTCTGCTGTCCCCAGCTGACCCAAGGGGCATGGGGTAAGTGCCAGAGCCATCCCTATCCTGCACATGAAGCCAGGCCCAGGCAGAGGTAGCAGTGGACAAGTTCCCTTCTCCCATGCCTGCTCCTGCACTGGCAGGGAACACCAAGGGGAACTGTGCAGGGTCAAGAGAACTGCCTCTGCTGCTGTCCATAACTGAGCCTGGCTTCCCTCATGGCACAGCTGGAGCAGGCAGGAGTGGCTCTGGAGCCTCTCCAAACCCTCGTTCCCAGAGTAACTGGAGATAACGGCAGCAAGGAGTGGGGAGAAGGAAGGGGAGGGAACATGAAGGGGACAGGAGAGTATTCTTACCCAATTGTGGGACTTAAGTGTCCCAGGCTTCTGCTTCTACAGTGTTGACTGAAGGAGGTGCATCTGTAGCACTGCACCCCCTGGATCTACCCTGGTTCTCATCAATCAAAATTTACTGCCCAAGCCACCTTTCACAATTCAGCGAGTCATTTACAATTCCAGAAGGCCTGCTCTTGCAATAAACCAGATCCTTCTGGGTGCCAGAGTTCTTGCAGGCTACCTTGCCATATCAAATGTATTTGGTTATTTCATGTTTTTCTTATGTACTCTACAATATGTGACCCCAGATTGCCAGGTGTTCATTTGTCCACTCATGATCCTGATTCTGCCGCATGCATATAAATGACTTAATGGTACAATTGATACTAGACCTAACGGATCTTTTTCAGTGATCCCTTTTGTGAAAGAATTGGGTGTTAATTCTTGGTATATTGATTGCACATTTCCTGAGCACCACCTGTAACTGCATGCTTCACACATTACCTTTTATTAACAGATCAGATCCACCAGTCCTTACTGTAACAGATTGTATTGTCAAGTAATGTGTCAATACCTCTATGAACTTCTAATTCCCAGCCAAAAAAATTAAACAGTTTGCTTCTTAGGACTCCTGGGTTACCTTTTTGTCATCTTGTCTCCCGGACTTATTCTTCTGGCACATACAGGCTTCACTATTAACAGAGAGTTCCCTGAGTGTATCCTGCTCTTCAGGTTGATGTACTGTATTAGGATTTGTTGTATATTGTATGATACACAACTTTTGATCTCATATGTAAATTTGCATTAATTGCTGACTAACAGCAGATACTCTATTTAATAGCTTCTTCTGGCTGTGGGATCATAGATGTTAAATTGCATGGATGTATCTCAGCAGAATCAGAACTAGCAATTGTGTGATTTTTACACCAATAAAACAGCACAATATTTTAATATTGTTGATTCATCCTTAACTGAAATCAGTAACTCACACAAATAGGTTTCTCTTGCAAGTTAGCAGGAATATTTTAAATCTATTTTTGATGGCAAGTGCAATGAGCAGTAAATCCTAATTTGTGGGCTGTTTTTTTTTTTTTAAACCCAGATTTTAGGCTTTTAGCTACCAGTGAAATTAGTTTGGTAGTCTGTGGCTATGCTCCATTTATGCTAGTGCCTTGTTTGTGTAGCTGAATTATTTCTATAGTACAAGATCACATTCATGATTAAGCTTGTAAAGAAACATAGATATCCTCTATTTAAAAAAATGTAAGATTTTGGATCAAATGAGAGCGCGGATCAACCATGTTGTTAAACTACCTTTTTGGTAGGCTTCTGTGAAAGTACCTTCTAATGTAATCAAACTAAAATGGGTCACGGTTTAGAAATCCTTATCCTCCTTGTTTTGCTGTTTGGGTTTTAATTAGATTCTCTTACTTGTTCTTAATGAGTGACAAGAAAATTTAAGTCAGTTTTTCCACTTTGTATGCTGCCTTTTGCTTGCATTTCAGTTTAGACAGTAAATAAATAAGAGTTTTCCATTTAGGGTTGTTGTAGACTAACAAGGTAATTATAGTTGTTAATATACTAGTCTAACTGTTCAAATTCATTTTTTAAAATGCCATGAAAACATTTCTGCTAGCTTTTATACATTCCATGCAAACCTGCATTCCTTGGGTATAAATCAGACTTCACAGCTGCATGAAAACGTGAATCTTTTTATTTGCATGTAGCACAGGTTGAAAAATCTATAGTGAAATAACATTTTTAAAGATAAGTTGCCAATGTAATTGTAATTCCACAATATCTTTGTCAGTTGTTAGCCTGTGAAAGTAGATACAAGTCATAAGGAGAAATGCAAGGCAATCCAGGGAAGATGATGGCCTAAGATCACTTCAGTTATGTGACTAATTATTGCTGTAAAAAAACCAGATGCTGTGCTTTGTAACTAGATACACTTGAGAATATGATTTTTTTTTAAATTACCGCATATAGTTGTCCATGCAGTTTGAATTTTAAAAATTCCTTTCTAAAAATGGACTGAAATATTTCCAAGTTAAAGTAAAATAATTTTGCTTCTGCTATCAGCGTTTGAGGAATAAGAATAAAACCTCTACTTGTATAAAAGTTAATATTTTTTTAAACATTCAAATTTTTTAATTAAACTTTTACACTAAAATTTAAATATGTATATGCAGTGAAATTGACAAATTGTAAATAAATCACTCAAATTAAGAACTTGTAGTAATAGCTGTAGCATAATTATGTCTAGCCAGTGGATTGTCTATTTTTAAAGACTGTACTGTGGTTCAGTTGAATGCATCATTCAGCAAATTCTTAAATCAAACTTTTCACTATATACTACAGAGTCTTGAGGTGTCTTAAGTGTCTCTTGTCTTAAGGGCATCAGTTCAGGTGGTGTTCCTACAGAGCTACCTTATCTTGACGGAGTTAACTTCCAATAAAAGAACATGTGGAAGGCAAAGAAAAGAGGTCCATATAGCCTGAAAAACATTTTTTTAAATGTTACCTCACTTGTCTGTTCCAGCTACATGTTGCATTTTGTTATAAATCCAGATTTTGAATCTTAAGCACAGACTCTTTATAGGATACCTAGCACAATGTATATGCAATCTCTGCTATTGTGTGCTCCTGGCATGTATTTACACTGGTAGCATAAATACCGTAGATAGGGAATTATTACTGTACACATTAAAGAGGATGGGCAGTTGTCAACACAGTTCAAGCCAGCATTTTTCTTCCAAAGCTTTCTTTAGGAAAAATGAACTTTTATTTCAAAACCAATCATTTCTTACATTTGCTTCTTTTCTTTTCTTTTCTTTCCATCTTGTTTCCCTTTGCTGTTTTGTTTTTATTCCTTTCCTCCATTCCCACTGCTTAAACTGTTACCTTTGCACATCCAAAACCTATTCATTGTCCATCCCTATGTCTGTTTAACAGATCTACAAAATGGAACAAAATACATGGAAAGCCATTCCTTTTTTCCAAAGGCAGTGCTAATATAAAACAACCATCATTGTATTTTAAGAATTATTCTAACATGTCTTGTGCCTCTCAAATATTCCTCATTTTAGGCTTAAAACCATTTGTGCACTGCACAAACTAGATAACCCCTTACTTAATGCTGAAAACTATGTCCATAAGGATATTAAAGGAATTCTTTGGCATTACAGTTCCTACCCAAATAAGCTTTGTCCCCCGTAGAAGTTCTGTCACACATTTTATCTCTTAACCATGCCTTTGCAGGTTGAGGAATCCTTTGCTCTACTCCCACTAAGAACTTGTATTTGCTTCAAGTAGCTAAGCAAAATAAATTGCACAAATGTCTGAATCTTCCTAGTAATACCCCTCATATTTTTTTCTGTTGTTCAGAAATAGCTTTCTAAAACTATCTATCTTTAGCTTTTAATTGAACACATTCTCATTCCATGAAACAATTACAAATGGCATAAGATTCCCAAAGAAATACGAACAGAACTATGTAATTTCAAGGCAAAGACAGAGCTGTTCTCTTGTTTGCATTTTAAATCACTTCTCTGTTTTTTCTTTAATTAAGTACCTGGTACAGCAGTCTCTTTTGGGTAGGTGCTTCAGTTTCAACAATTAAAGAACCAATTGTCCCTGGAACCTTATTTTATTATTTCATTTTACTTTCCAGAGCAATATGACTCCATGGTTTAGTATTCATGACTTACCATTCATAACTTTTTGAGTAAAATTTTCACTCAAGGAGGGTTTGTTCTCTAGTTTAAAAAGGGGGGGAAATTGTATATCCTTAATGTTCTTGAAACAAGGAATTGGCACAAGATGATAACAGAAAGTACAGGGACATACCACTTAAAATCTTGTGCGTTTCAAATAACGAAACAACGGAGAAAAAACAAGGTCCCTTCCTGTAGGTGAAGGGATAATTTGTGCATATAGCAGTTCTTCATTATTTAGTCATACAGTGTAAATTTTTATGAAGGCCCTTAGTCATAAGTATGAGAATTTTGCCTTGAATTCTATAGTCAAATGAACTGTAATAGTATTTTTAAAATATCAAACCCTCCTATCTACTGTGTAAGGCTGTGTTAGTTCTGTTGTATTTTTTTTAGTCTTACCTGTACATTCTAAAAGCGATAATTTTTATTATATTAAATTTGAGCAATAGTTCCTCAGATTGCACAAAATATCATATCTTCTGTTCTTGCAGATAATTAGCACATACTAAAAGCTCTGAGATTCATTTTAAGAACAGTTTTTCTCAATGCTACAGTTGATTGCACTGTGCAGCACAGACAGCCATGTGAATTTACTGTCTTCATCCTCTGTAGAACAAATCCATCGCTGTTTTGGCCCTTGTAGAATAAATGCATTCTTGATATCTGTTATACAGAAAAGTGGTTTAGGGTAGTGTGTTCCTGTTGATCAATAGGTTATTTAGAGGATGGGCACAGTTTTAATAGACTTGGAAATAGCTTACTCTATTAGAAACTGACTTCCAATAATAGTTCATTAATGAATGCAACAGATTGCAAAAATAACATTTGTGGAAGCTTGCCTGATTGTTTGTGGCTGAATCATGTGGAAGCTTATTGATTAAATGAGATGGGAATCATATTTGTTACTCTTGAAATGTAAGAATGCTGACTTTACATGTAAAAATAACATAGCTCCAGCAACTTGGTTGACTTAAACAGTAAATAGAGACTCAACTAGTACAAGAACAATCCGTTAATTAGTCTCCTCAGCACTACTGGTGTAAAGTTGGTTTGTATAGAGCCGAATTAATTGTGTATAATTTTGTTATGCTAACCAGATCCGTGCTGCAGATGTTTTGACAGTACAGGTCTGGCAAAGAAAACTTCAAATCTGTACAGTCTTAGACTTGAGAAATCCTCTCTAAAATAGATACACAAGGAATGGATCTGTTCTCATGCATTCATAAAACTCATTACAAACTCATTAGTGTTAATGAAATATGGGCATTCATCAAGTGGTTTCCCTCTCCAGCTGTTTGCTCATTCAATAATTGAACACTTTTTTTCTACTGTCTGTCACTTATTTGATAAACAATCTTTCTTCAGGGTTTCCAGTGAAGCACTGATTAATATAGGTGTTCTATACTATGTAAAAAATTGTTTTTGATAAACAGGCAGGAGGAATTGCCTTAAATAATCAAACTTTTCATTATGATTGAATATGGAAAGGCTATAACAGATCAGGTGCAGGAGTAAAACTGAGACAAAAACATCTGACTATCAAGGTTATTACTCTAATGGTGAGAAGCAAGAGTTTTACATAAGTTTTTGTTCCTCTGTTACTTAGCTCTGCTGTCTGCTTCTTTCCCAGAGGCCTGAAGAAGGGTACTGAGATACCCAAAACCTGGTCTAAGCCTATTCCAACCAAGCTGGTCCAATAAAAGATATCACCTACAAAAATTGCCTCTTGCATATTTTCTGGACCATTACAGTACAACATTATGTCAGCATGTTCCCATCCTTTCATCCCCCACCCCAATCCATCCAGTATCTGGCCAGGCAGCTGACCACCATTTGTATGCAGGAACACCCACCCAATGTATTCATTAACGAGTTCAGCTTTCTCCTGACTCTATCAGCTGTCCCATCCCATTCTGCAAGGGCCCCACATTTCCCTTGGTCTTCCTGTTCTCTATATACCTAAAGAAGGACTTCTTATTGTCCTTGACTTTGGTCATCAACCTGATCTCAGTCCCCACTCTTGTCAGAAGGCAATCAAAATATCTACAACCCAAGCATGAATCTAACTACTAGTCAAGTCAATAAAACACTAACGGAGGGTGTCTCTAAGCTCCCACACCACCCAGAATTTAGGCATCTGAGTCAGACCTGCCAGCAGGCACCTCTGTCTACTTTTGATCCAGAGTCCCTCTAAAGTTTGGTGTCTACAAGTATTATTGGAAATGAACAGTTTGATAAGTGTGCATCATATGTAATAAGCCAGTGGTTAGAGCATTTGCCCAGAAAGTGAGTCCTGGATTCTAAGCCTTTCTCAGCTTGAGGATATTCTGACCACTATTTCCCACCTGCTAAGAGAGTGACTGCTGGGCTATAAACTAAGGTGAATGGGGAAATCTATTATTGGGATACTGGGCAGAAAGGAATGTCTGTAGATTAGTGTTTAGGAATTCCACTTACAGAAGACCTGATTTTTGGTACGTGCTGCCAGATTTTTTTTATTTTTTTTTTAAACCAACAACTGTTTAGTGCAAAATGCATACAATTCTGGGAGCACCCACCTAATTGAGACCTAGGCCTAGAGTCAGCTTCTTCCTACTCTCCTTTTTGCCTGAAGAATCTTGAGGTTTTTTCTACATAGTGGTACACCTTAAACAGCCTTTAGCCTGGTCTGGGGGGTCTCCTGGCAGGTAATCTTAACATCTTAAGTTTCTTTTGACCATTGTACTAATATTACAAAACATACATTTTGAGTCTGGAATGTCTTCTACAAGGAGCCTGTGAAGTGCTACTGATGCCAAGAATTGGTATGATGTGTTTGGGATCTGTTCAAAAGGCTTGTAAGAGATGTTGCAGCTTGAAATAACAAGTGCATCATTGAAAAGAAAAAGACTAAGATCACTGACGTGTTCATAGAGTCTGTAAAAGAACAAAAAAAAATGAAGGATTACTGTAAACTCTGAAAGACAAATCTGTCAAGGCCTCTAAGAAATGAGCGTGAATATTTCCGACGCATCTAAGAAATACATTTGAAGAGTACATGAACTTTCTTGTTTTGGGGGCATAGGAGTTTAAGTGCAAATAATAGGAAAGGGGCCATAACATTAAGAAAAGGACCTGAGCTTGGACAAGAAACGGGATGATTAGATCATTGTCCATGTTTTGTATTTACATGTAGAGCTACAGTTCAAACTCTGGGTTCTAGTGACCCTGGAATACACGTTTTGTTATCTGGCTTGGTTATAAGGATCCCTAAAGCTGAAGCTATAGTTGGGGATACATCTTTTTACATAATAGCAACTGGGTTCAGACATTTTAATGTACTTTTTTTCCTTTCAATTCAGATTTATCTTATTTCCTAGTAATTTACAGATAAACTGTGAATGAATTATTGTGTATCCCTTCCTGTGTTATATCTAAACAAGTAGCTGCTGTGAATTGTGTTTTACTGTTCCTCCAACGGAGTCCTAGGAATCAGGCTGCCTGCTGCCTGTACTTGGCTCTTACAGACAGTGGAAACTGGAAGTGGTGTAGAAAAGGGCCAAAAATCAGGAAGAGGAGGTTACAGAATTGCTGTGGTGGACTTCCTGTGCTTACAGTGCACAGTGCCAATTTGAGTCCTAAACACTGCAGGTGGCCACCCAGCAGGAAGCTGGACTTCAGGTCCTTTGACTGAACAGAGCTTCCAGTCTTGATGATCAGTTTGCAGGGACTTGAAGGCAGCCCTAAAGTCCAATGGTTCTTGACCTTTTTAGACTAAAGGCACTCCTCAGAAAATGCCAGCTCTAAGCTTTCACTGTTTTGTTTTGTTTTTTAAACTATGGAAAAATAATAGAGCAATTCTTCTGTTGCAAAGAACTCAGGACCATAACAGGTCAGAATTTTTGCCACTATAAGTTCATATTTGAAATCTAGTTTTATCTTGTGAATCGTCTGTAGATATTTGTGAACCTAACAGTGCTAATCGTGTCGCGCCCTTAAAAGGATCTTGTGGAAATTTGGTTGAGCATCATGGTTTTAGGTTGACTCTGAGAAACAAAGTAGATACAGAGAGAGAGAACTTTTAACATATGGAGAAGTGGCTTCTGTTTTTACTTTTAGTTTAGAGAATTTAAAACATTAAAGTACTCTAATTTACTTTAATATTAAAGTAATAATAATAATTCTGTTATTAATAGTTCCAACTAGTAGTAATGCAACCACAATTCTACTGAAAAAGGGCAAAGGACAACTTAAGTTCTACTTCCTCACTATTAATAGTACTGAAATGTTAGTTCTTCTAGTCTTTGCATAATCAGTATAGGTGACTGGTGGGGGGAGGCACAGAGCAGCATGTGCCTCTCTCCCCCTCGGCAGAGCTGTCCCTGCCAGGGGTATCTGTGGGTGCCCCCCAGACTCAGGAGGCACCAGTCACCCATGATAATTAGCATATTACAAGTGTGCAAAAGTTGGCTTAAGAGAACTTAACATGTAGTAATGAATACCTCATTATATCTAATAGGCTCTCTCTTAATTTCAGTGTATGGCACCTCAGTTCTAGCAATAAACTACTAAACTGTTTTCCTCCCTCACCTATAGCCAACTTTGAATCTTCCTTTATATTTCTTTTATTTGCACCCTAGTCTTAAATGTTGCAATATAAAAGGGTTGTGAACAGGAAAGTAATTCTTAAATTTTATACAGTCGGCCATAGCTGGAATATTGTGCATGTAACAATTCAGTAGAAGTTGGTTTGTAAGGAAGGGGCTTAATGCAAAACTAAAATAGCAGAGGAAATGTAGAAAATGACTCCTGAAATAAAGTGGGTTTTGGACACATTTTCTTTTTTAGCTTTTACAGCTGATCCAGAGCTAACACATCCTGGTTCCTCTACCAGAGATGAACATCTGAATCTAGCAACATGATCACGCCTGAATAGTGTGGTGGTATCACACAGATCAGCTGATTACAATCTCCGCAGCCGAAAAATGAAGGTGAATCTGTCAAGGTAGGTGTACTAACAGAGTTAAAACTTGAAGTTAGTTAAATCTTTAATTATTGTGGCCTTGCAGCTATGTATATATTCTACACTGTGTATGAAACTGATCGTTTTCTCACACATTAGTTTAGCGCTGCCGTATTTCCTTCATTAGCAGGAAACAAGAAAAATTTGCTGTCCTTCCACCCTTCCCACACATCTCTGTCCCTAAGGGCCCCTCTAGACATTCAGGTGAAGGCATGGTAGGATCTGATGCACAGGCCACACAATCACGCTTCCTGCCATGCCACACATGCATGACAGGAGGCATGATTGTGGGATGCAGCGTCAGATCCTTTCACGCTTTACTACTGGTACAGAGGGAGCCTTGGATTGCCATTCTGGGCTCCCCCTGTACCAGCAAGTAACAAGCTCCTGTAGCTGCAAGTCCCATAGCTGACAGGACTTGCAGCCATGGCAGCACCCCACAGTTGCCAGGACTGAGAGTCCCACTGTTGTAGTCTCTCCCTCCTAGCAGTGCCCCATGGCAGATCCCAGAGATCCACAGCTGGATCCCAGCAGTGCCCCACAGCCACTGGGACAACGTCCAACAGCTAATGGAACTCTTCCCCCTGGCAGCACCCCGCATTTAAGGACGCTGAGTCCTAGCAGTGCCCCCACAGGACTGCCAGGCCCCAGAGGCCACAGCTGCGGGGCACGGCCAGGAGAATAGAGTCCTGCCAGCTGTGGGATCCTCCATCTCAGCAGCCATGGGGCACTACTGGGGCTGACAGTTCCCTCAGCTGCAGGATTCCCAGTCCCAGCTGCACCAGACCCTGCTACAAGTGAAAATTAAAGATGGATACAAACAAGCTATAAAGTTATTACACATTTTCCAGCCATAACTTTATAGCTGGTTGGACCTTTTTATGGCATGATAATTAATTTGCACATGTAGCTGGTCCAAATTAATAGTGCAATTAACGTGGTAATTGTATGATACATAAAACTTGTAGACGGGGCCTGAAATGCCCACAGTTACTCATAGGTAATCATCACTTAACATCTATATCTTCGCTTCCTTCCACCCAAAATGTCTCCAGTCTTTGCCAACGTGACCTAAGGAAAACTTTCTACCTCCAAATTAGCAACCAGTCACTTGATGCCTTTTTATTTACCACCCACCAATATTTTTATGATCTGTTTACCTGAGTGAGAGATGAATTTCCTCAGACCTGCAGCTAACTTGGGCTACATCTTGTACTTTGATCAGGTATCTGTTGGCTTCTAATAAATTCTGTGAATTAAATATTACAGGATTAAAAAGAAATGCAAACCAAACTTTGGATTTAGAGCTTGTCCTGATGTGTTAATTTTTCCACACATACTAGATAATTAGAAAATAGCTATTAGTCTTTGGCTTTTTATTAACTGGACCTGATCTTTGGACAAATTTGTTTCTAATAACTCATTTTAATATATTCAGAAATACTTTGGTTATTAACCAGATAGGAAAAAAAATATTTTCTGCAGACAGATTTTTTTCCTGAAATACATCTCAAATAGCAGAAGTATTAGATGCTGCCATGGCTTAGTTAAATACAGTAGGATTATACTTTTTAGCATATGTCATAGATTCATAGATGTTAGGGTCGGAAGGGACCTCAATAGATCATCGAGTCCGACCCCCTGCATAGGCAGGAAAGAGT
>NW_005841963.1:2638158-2667388 GCF_000455745.1 Alligator sinensis
CCCAGAATTGCACACAGTACTCCAACTGCGGTCTGACCAGCTCCCGATAGAGGGGAAGTATCACCTCCTTGGACCTATTCGTCATGCATCTGCTGATGCACGATAAAGTGCCATTGGCTTTTTTGATGGCTTTGTCACACTGCCGACTCATGTTCATCTTGGAGTCCACTAGGACTCCAAGATCCCTTTCCACTTCCGTGCCACCCAGCAGGTCATTCCCTAGGTTGTAGGTGTGCTGGACATTTTTCCTCCCTAGGTGCAGCACTTTCCATTTCTCCTTGTTGAACTGCATTCTGTTGTTTTCTGCCCACTTGTCCAACCTGTCCAGATCTGCTTGCAGCTGTTCCCTGCCCTCCGGCGTGTCCACATCTCCCCACAGTTTTGTGTCATCCGCAAACTGGGACAGAGTACATTTCACTCCCTCGTCCAAGTCACTGATGAAGACATTAAAGAGTATCGGTCCAAGGACCGAACCCTGTGGGACCCCACTTCCCACACCCTTCCAGGTCGAAACCGACCCATCCACCACGACTCTCTGGGTGCAACCCTCCAGCCAATTCGCCACCCACCAGACTGTGTAGTCATCCAAGTCACAGCCTCTTAACTTGTTCACCAGTATGGGGTGGGATACCATATCGAACGCCTTCCTGAAGTCTAAGTATACAACATCCACCCTCCTCCTGTGTCCAGGCGTTTCGTAACCTGGTCATAAAAAGAAACTAGATTGGTCAGGCACGATCTGCCTGCCACGAACCCATGCTGGTTTCCCCTCATCATAATTTGTCCTGCCGGGCTCTCACAAATGTGAGCCTTGATAATTTTTTCAAAGACTTTGCCAAGGATGGAGGTGAGACTGATTAAATCAATTTGTCATTAAATCACAAATTTAATTTGTAGGGCTATTTGAAAATTTTCCTCCAAACTGTTTGTCACAGAAATAAGATGCATGACTAAGCAACTTGTTTATGGAAAATTTCTGCTTTCTGCAGAAAATCCTGATTGTGTCAAAAAACAAATAAAACACACACACCCCTTTTCCAAAACTGAAATGTTTTGTCATTCTTTCTTCCATCATCTGGTCTCAGAGCCAAATTACTCAAAAATTCATGATGGCCAAGGAAAGGGAAAATATAACCCATGAATTTTCATTCTAGTACCCTCCATAAAGCCCTTCTGGACAAAGGTGTTAGACTTTTGACTTTTATTCCAGGGAGGGTGATAAATCAGGGGCAGTAAAGACACTACAGGTTGGCCTGAAGGTCTCAACCTCAAGGACGGAGCCTGGGCTCATGATCTACAAGGCCTACCCACACAGTCTAGAGGAGAGGAACTAAAGAAAAGCAGCAGAGCAGAGCTTCCAACTACATCTAAGCAACACTGAAGGTTTTCTGCCATGTTAGTAGTTATATATACACAATTCTGAAAAAACTGGAGGAAAGAAAATGGAGGCATGAGTTTGCTTGTCCACAGCATGAGACAGATTATAATCCATTTCTCCCTCTTGGGCCATATCTCAAGTCATGTAATAGTCAAAAAAAAATTTCCCCCTGCATGGGAGAATCTTTATATACAATGTAGCTGCAATTGCTGGCTGGAAATGAAGCAAGATGGTATTCCCACAGGACACCAGTGTGCATAGTGGTTTTGTCAGAAACATTATCTTTAGAAAGGTCTACTACTGTTTAGCAAATCAGATGGGAAATGACCTGTCTCTCTTTTGAAGTAAAGATAGTTTGGAACAATAACTTAGATACTGAATGTTTGTGGCCAATGATCAGATCCTTCCCTCATAAAGAAAGGGATCCGCCCAGACTTGAGAAATTGTTGTTCTGGTTATCAAGGTTAGAAAGACTAATGTGCAATTCTTTGGGTCTTCCATGTTCCCTTTTTTAAAAGATAAGCACTATTTTTGCCCTTTTCCAGTCTTGTGAGATCTCACTTGACCTCCATGAGTTTTCAAAGATAGTAGTCTTTGGCTCTTAAATTACTTCAGATAATTCCTTATGTCCTTTAGGATGAATCCCATCAAGCCCTGGTAAACATCCAACTAGTTTAAATAATCTGACCTGTGTTTTCCTATGCAAGATTTATCGTCTCCTGTATGGTTGCTCTTAACTGTACCTGTCTTCGAATACAAAGGTAGTTATAGCCATGTTAGTCTGAAGTCAGACTCAAGTCCATTCATAACATCTGACAAAGTAGGCTGTCACCTAATTAGTAAGCATCTCTGAACAAGTTAGTCTCTAAGCATGTGCTCTGGGAGTGGGGACAGGGCGCTTTAAACAGAGCGGCTCCAAAAGTTGCTGTAATTATGGAGCTAATTAAAGCTCTCGGAGCGTCTCATGCATCAGTGTTCCTGTGCTGAAAAATGGCAGCGGGTTTGCTTTAGTTAAAGCACCCTCACTGCCATTTTTTAGTGCGGGGACACTGGTACACTTTACGCTAGAGTGCAGCAATTACCACACTCCAGCAGACTCGATTAATCGAACCTGCGCCGGCATGCTGTAATTACAGCGCATAGGGGAAGCTGTGCTGCATGTGTATAGGCATCCTAAGGTGCCACCCTGCCCTGATTTCTGCCTGACATCTGATAACTGATCTTTTTTGTTACGGCTGAAGAAAAAAGGCATTAAATGTTTTAGCCTTTCTGCTTCAACCACTCTTAACTTCTACTCCCCATTCAGTAGAGGACCTAATCTCTTCCCTGGGGCAGCAGAGTTCAGTATGAGTCCCCTTGAAGGAAAGAAGTTGGGGGAGAGGGGATAAAACAATGCACCCTTGGATGCTGGAAGGCTTGGCTAAACACTTTCACTCAGTGTAACATGCCATACATTCAAATTAAAGCACAGTACAAACAAACCCCAAAGAGATTCCATATTTAACAAGGAACATCTTTGGGGCTGAATCATCATTCATTTTTTTTGCAGCTTTCTACCAGGTAATACATTTCTTAATAGTGTGGCGTGTAACAATGAACATATTAATAGCAACCTAAATGTAACATCCGCCAAGGGCTTTATAGAATACTTTTTTTATTGCTTTCTATGTCTTGCTAGTTATATCCCAATTTGGGCTTTGACCTTCCTTATTTTTTTCTCCCTCTATGTCTGTGCTATTCTCACTCATCCTTAGTAATGTGGCCAAGTTCCCACTTCTTGTGAGGTTCCTTTCTAAGCTTGTCCCAAAACATGGAAGTTTTGAGCATACAGTTATTTGAATCATCTGTCCTGAAAAAGCTACAAAGTGGTTGGGGAAATCTAATTTAAAATAGATTTTAACTACAGGACTTTTGAGAGGGTTTGAATATATTCACATTAGCCTTACAGGTACAAAGAAACTGCAGCTCAAGACTAAGGTTGCTGTATCCGGGTTCCAAGCTGAACGATCTTCCCCTATCTGTGCATGGCAGGAATACTTTCTTGGTCCTTTATTGTGCAGGTAAAACTTTAAGTCTTTCCGTGCAAGTAGGTTTTAATAGAGAAGTCACACTCTTACAAACCAGGTAAGGAAGAACTACACAAGTTTTTCAACTTTGCAAGTATCTTTTTTTAAATTTTCTAAATCAATAAGTACTGATGAATTTCATGAAACCCAGTCATGCTTTATTCTGAGATGCTTAGTTGAGTCTCAGTTATCTCACTCAAACTTTCAGCTTTAGATCTCCTTATCTTTAGAGGACCTAGAAGACAGATTTCCTCTCTGTGGAATACTTCATATTTTACCTTCTCCCTTTAAGAAGGAAGGGGAGATGCCTGGGAAGGGGAAGAGAAGAGGTGAGCAGTCCACCTGTCAGGGAAGCATGTCTGAACCTTGAGTGAGATTTTACCCTCATGCTTGCTGCCCCGGCTGACTGGGGACTGACGGACCATACGAAATAATGAGAGAGAGAGACTTCAGAAACAAATGCCTCATTGTTTTCTGCTGGAACTTTTCATGGTAGGTGAGGCCTCTCAGGTAAAACAGCTGACAAGGGGGAATTTCTTTGTAGCCTTCTCAGCCATTTCAATAAAGACCTCGCTTTCTGTGCTGGCTGGAAGCAAGCATTTCCTTTCCCTGATTGTTGTGTTCCCTTTAGATTCGTGAGGCTCTAGTCATTTTTTTTCTTGTGTATTCTGCAAATTATGGGAATAAGTGTCTGAAGACTAGGGGAGGAAAGGGACTTTGAAAAATTTAACCCCAAGCCAGACCACTGATTTTTTTGGCATGCTGTCAGTAAAAGGTGCTTCAAGAAGGGCCTGGAGCCCATGTTGGCTGAGAGCTGCATTTCCTGCAGCCTGCTCAACTATCTCAGTGGTCCTTATCCACACACTGACTGGGAGTGCTGAAGGCAGAGAATGAGAGATGCTGTCTTTCAAGCCCTTCTCAGAAAGCCAAAAAAACTTTTAATTTACGGCTTTTTAGGCTGAAGGAGAAAAAAATTGAAGCCAGAAGAGAAAACACCTTTATCTGAACTTTTAGAAATCCTATGATCATTCTGTCTCAAAGGGAGCTGTGATCTCTGCCTTGTTCGCTGCGGGGAGACAGAACTTTAGGGAGATCAGCCCTCAGAGCAAAGATGTGGTCTGCCTCCAGCAGTCACATTCATTGTGAAGACTGTCTGACAGCAAGAGTTGAGAATGGGAGCGTAAGCATCTCTTCTGTTCTATATGCGTTATTATACTGTGCTCGCCCCTATCATTGCCAAGTACCTTCCAGAAAGTCATTAAGTAGTGAAACTGTACATCTGTCATGTGCTTGGTTGGTTGGTTGTTCCCTCATCCTTTTCCTAGGGGAGAAACAGATGAAGGTGAGTGTCTTGTATTTTCTGGTACATCAGAGCTTTCATGGAGGGTTTGCTTTCTTTAACATTCATGTTGCTATGCATTTTTGCTAGAGAAGGCAAGATGAAAGAAATGTGCCATGCTTGGTTAGTTCTTAGTTCCTGGGAGAGTTCATTGCAGTCTCAGACCAGTCCCCAAGGATGCGCTGTTTCCCAAGTAGACAAGCTTTACTGGTTAGAGTGCCACTGTGCCAAAGGACCAAAATTGTCTATCCCAGTCTTTAACTCAGAACTTGTGGTCTTTTTGACACGGGCTGAAGCTATGGAAGGCCTTAGAGATAAGGTTGAGATTTTAACTTCATTTGAAATTCTATGAGAAGTTGGTGTATAGAGCAGAGCAGAGGGCTGATATGTTGACATTAACTTGTGTTGCTGAGAAGATATGTTGCAGCATCATGTACTGGTTAGAGTTTCCAATGTACTGAAGACTTTGTGCCCAGGAAATCCTGTTCGTGTAGTCCAAGCAATGAAAGTAGGAATTACCTGAACTGCAGCTCCCCGGGGGAGTGGGGTGGAGATAGAATCATGGCACTGTTTCCAGAGGAAAAGTATTTTGGCTTTCTTTTAAATCTTGATCTTTTTCTCCAAAAGGTCAGCATTTTCCACTGAGGGGAAAATCCCTCTTTTCAGCTAGCTTTAGTTACACAATTTAAAATTTTACAGAATTTGATTAAATCATGCAAGCTACAAAATCTAACATCAAAAGAAATTCTGTTGGCCTAAAAAAACTGTCACATAACATTTATCCACCAATCTGCAAAGACAGAAACTTGTGCATATGGCTTTATGTAGCTGCAAGCAAGAAAGCAGCTTCTAACGTTCTCCATTGTCTTTGGCCCCCTTCATGCAGAAAGCAGTGAATCTGGCCTTGTATGCACCTTTCGTCCAGGTACCTGTGTGGCCCACAGCTCTGTTCAGTAGAACTGCCAGATCAATGGACCCTTTCCAAAGGGAAATTTTGATAATCAGTCCCTTAAAATATTTCTATGAATGGGCTAGGGCATTTGCAAATTAGAGGCCTGAGGCTCATCCATCTTCTCCTGCATAACCAGCTTTCAGAAGGTCTGCTGGCCCAGCTTCTCCTAATGTTCTCACACTTCCTGTTTTTTTGCTTTGTCCTTATGACCGTGCTGTAAGGAATTTGAGAACTTTGAATATGGTTTGTGAAAAGTACGTCTGGCCCCATACTCATAAGGATTTATTAATGGCATGACTCAGAAGCCCTGTCCAGTGTCAAGTTCTGAACAAGAAGACCATGTTCTTCTATCCAGAAATGACTGTTGAGACCAAACACATCTGGACCTTTAATATTTTTATTCTTTTCTGATTTTCAGGAAGTCAAGGGGATTTTATCCTATTTTCTCCTTAGTGGGTGGGTCTGTACAAATTAGTTACAGATGGAGATCGTCAACCCCCATCCTGAATATCTGCTCAAAAAATCTGAGGAACACCTAATTTCCTGATTGATCCTATGGCAACTGTATCGTTTTCTTGGAAAGTATATCTCCTGATATACTTATAAATAGTTCATAGAAGGTTAACAAGTCAATACATGTCTTATAAAGTATAGCTTCCTTCTGTTTGTCTGGAAAGCATCAACACTTTCATTTCTGCTTTCTAACTTTTAGATCAGCCACATTCCCTAGAGAACGTTTACCAAATTCTTAGTGGCCCCTGTGTGCCAGGTAAGAACACCATTTTTCTCTCACTTAAATGTCAGAGACAAGTTCTTCATTCATCTTCATGGTGACCAAGGCCAGAGAAAGAGTTAATATTTGATCAAGTTGGAGAACTCCTGGTGTAATGTCATCATGTGATCTCTCATTTATTAATCACTGTGTCTGACCACATTGGCTTCTCCTACCCTTAGTCATAAGATAATTTACAACAAAATTTAAAGTTCTGTATTTTCTAGATTCTGTGTAGTGCTGCTGAAGTCTGAGAACTGGCTTGCTTTGCAGGATGCCAGCCAGCAAAGGACAAAAAATGTTTGCAAGTAAAGGAAAGTTGCCAGTAAAGCTGCATTTGCACTGTAAACAAGCTTTTCTCCTAAATGGCATCCTCAGATATACTGTACTTATTGAAATGAACCGTCTTCTAAGCTGTAAGGAGTATAGCTGCACCCACATGGCACAGGAAATCGTGTTAATCAGCCCACTTAAAGCATGACTTGGACAAAGTTTTGGTTTTAGGAAGCAACCCATCTATCACAACACAGCATGAAAATGCCACTGCAGAAAATGGCACAGCGAGTTTTATTCTGTAGGTGTCACCTTAATTCTGTTTCCAATATTTTTATCTTCTTCCACAGCTTCACCACAGAAGGGTTGATAACTGTGTTTTTGGCATTCCTTCTCTTTATTATCTCTTAGCTGTGCTAGACTGCAGCATTAATTAAAGGTCATTTCAGTATTCTGTGTTTTATGGTTCCCTCCGAGCCCCTTCTATAGAGGGATACACAAATCAATCAAAGTAGTCTCACCAAAATTAAAAAAAAAAAAAAATTCCTTGAAATCTGTAAACTATAATGTTATTTTATAAGTATTTTACTACTTTTTAAATTTTATTTAAGATGTTATTATAGTCTTTAACTCTATAAAGCCAGTTTTTTTAGATTCGGAACCTCTGAAAATGCCCCAGTTAAAACTCGTTTGGAAGTAGATTGTGCATACAGGTGAAATTCTCACCCCAGTAAAATCAATATTTTTGCTATTGACTTAACTTGAGTCAACAATGGGAAAAAAAACCAAAAAAGGCTTATGCTGGAAGAGCTATAACACTGCAAGTGCTACCTGAAACAGAGTTAAAAATACAATCCAATAAAATAATTTACCTTTAAAAAGATGGAAATACTTACAGGGCATCCTTGGATGATTCTTTGTGCATTTAGCATTTGCTCATCCCTGCTGATGTTCAGCTGTAGCTGGAAAATAAAAGTAATTTTAGAGAACAAATAATTTAATTCTGATTTGGCTGGGAGAAGAATGTATGCTGTACAAAGACCCTCATCCAAATCATGCTTAAATCAGTACATTCCCATATATTTTAATAAGCTCTGAGTGGGAATCTGATTCATGTGTGGGCAGTTCTAGGTGGTTTGATGATATAGGAGTTAGTTTCATTAAACTAGATTTGGTGCTGAAAGTTTGGATTAAGAAAATAACTTATGTTTCAGATTCTCAAGGAAAAATAAGCCAAGGGTTTGACAAGCCTAATGTTTTGTATTCCTTGGCAGTGTGTGTAGATATCTTTGGAGCTCTCCTACAGGATAAACAAACCAGCTGCTAGGTATTTTCTTATGCCTGATAACCTATCTGAGCTTCTATTTTCATAAAATATAGAAGGCAAAGAGAATATTTAGTTGTCAGTGGAGTTAAACACATTGTTCAGTTCAGAACAGCTGGAGCCCAGTGTCCCATAACCCTGACATGTCACCGAAGCACTACCCCATCTAGGAAACCTCTCTTTACTGAAGTTATTCCTGGGGTCTGTTTGTCCATTTTTTGATCCTTTTATACTGCTGCATCAAAGTATTTAATAGAGGACAGCCACTAAGAACTATTAAGGAAACTTGGTTGACAGGACTGCTGTCTCCCCTGCTCTGGCATTTGGACTAGAGAGGGAAGCAGTTCTCCCCAGTGAGAAGGACTGGGTGAGGAAGACAGCTCATGTCCCATCTCCTGTTGAAATTTCCTGGCTTTTTGTGATGACCTCATAAGACGAGAAGAGAACATGGACTTCGGAGATGACAGACCTGATCCACATAGTCCTTGTACTGTTTCATCTTCTTGATTGCAGCTGTCAGGTCTTCCCGGTCAGCATGGTCTGGTGGTGTGTGAAGTCTCAGAGCATAAAGAAAGTTAATATACTCCTCAAATCTTCTAGAAGGGCATAAGAGCAGTTCCTGTAAGCTACATTACATACACACAATCCATAAATTAGCTGGGACCATGATTATTCAGTAGTGTTTGCAGAGTGTTTTTAAATCGAGAGCCTGTGATTCTCATAAGGGATCTAGTTTTAATCCCAGAATCTGATTTTTGTGCCCTGACACAGTGCAACTGTGCTGCAGAACTTACCTCCTCATGTTAGTAGCAATTGTCTTATCGTGTCTTTTCAAGAAGGCCCAAAATAAAGGAACAGTTTGTCTGCACTGTGAAAGGTAAAAATGTGACTGTAAATAGAAATGGATTAACAGATATCAATTTGCTGGAGACTTTGCTACTTTAAATTATGCTATCATCAAAATTACCCTTATTAAAGGCATGGTCTATAAATATAGTATAGTATAAATATATATAGTATAGTATCACCTATAAATATAGTATAGTACAATTACCATACTACAAATGTACCTTTAAAGTCATGTGTGGCCTATCAAGATGAGTAAACCTAAAGTTTAACATATACAGTACCTCTCCTCATATAATACTTTTTTTTCTTTTTACTAACAAACCTTCAGAACAGGGATTGCAAGTGCTGAAGTCCAGCTGGTTGTCAGTCCCAGCCCTAGGGACTGCACTGGGAAAACCAAGTCATACAAGGAGAGGCTGAAAGAGTTAGACATGTTTGGCTTACAGAAAAGATGCTTAAAAGGGGATGTGATAATAGTCTTCAAATACTTGAAGGGCTGCCATGAAGAAGAGGGAGAAAACTTTCTCTTGCAGCAGACAGCAGAACTCAGACCAGTGATTTGAAGTTGCCACAAAGTACATTTAAATTGGATATCAAGAAATAATTTTTTCATGGTTAGAATTTCTTTCAGACTGTCTAGGGAAGTTATAGACTCTCCATCAGCCTTAAGAAGAGGCTGAACAGCCACTGGTTGGGGATCATCTAGGCCAGGCTTGTCCAACATGCGGCCTGTGGACTGCCATGCGGCCCTCCAAGCTGTTTTCTGAGGTCCAAGGTGCTGCGACAGGAAACGAAAGTAAACTTTACTTTCGTTTCAGGGGGGTGATGTGATACCATTCCTGGGAGGTCTTTGAATATGGCTCACCGGCCCACTGGGTGATAAGAAGTTCATGATCTGGCCACACAATCAAAAAGGTTGGACACCCCTGATCTAGGCATACCTATGCCTATGTTCTACTATGGGTGTTTGCCATGCTTCTGGGTTTTGCTGGCTGTCTCTGCCTCCCTCCTTCCCCTTTCTGTTAGAGGTGTCGGTGTTTTTAAGTCTTCCTCAGAGGCATTGAGTTTTGACTGCAACCAAAACTAGACATTTTGACTGGGGTGTGCTAGTTATCCTAGGACTTAAAGCCACATGTTCCTGGCTAGAGGGTCTTGCCCCTCCACTCAGGCTCAGACCAATCACGGTATTTGGGGTCAAGATGGAATTTTATCTCATGGTTGGATTGGTATAGACTGGGGGTGGTGTTTGCCTTCCTGTCTTGTGTAGGCATGGCCCTCTACCTGGGGTATCTTGTAGGGCTGTTCGATCCCTGATTTGATTTGGCGGAGATTCAGCCTGATTCGGTGGCTGAATCTCTGAATCCAAATAGAATCAGAGGACCCTTTAATCACTCCAAATCAAATCGGAACCCTCCAAATCAATTTGGAGAGATTCAGAAAGATTCGGAGATTCAGACATATTCACAGCTTTAAATGTTTTTTCTACGTACCTCTAGGTAGCGGGGGCTCATGAGTGCTGCGATGCTGGGGTGGATGGAGCATCCCATAGGAGCATGGGATGCTCCCCAGCACACTCATGCTGGGGAGCATGGGATGCTCCCCAGCACACTCAGCAGCAGTCCCGGAAGTGGACCAGAAGCACTTCCAGTCCACTTCCAGGTCTGCTGGGGAGCATGCTGGGTCCCCCCCCCCATGCCACTCTGGCTCGGAAACTGTTGCCTCCTGGGCCTGGGGGGGGCACCTGGGGTCCCCTCATGGCCAACTGCTGAGCCAAAGGGATGTGGTGGGGGGGCACCCAATGCACTCTCTGGCAGACCTGGAAGTGGACTGGAAGTACTTCTGGTCCACTTCCAGGTTTGCCACAAAGCACATGGAGGGCCCCCCCACACTCCTGTGGGACGCTCCATCTGCCCCAGCATCGCAGTATTCATGAGCCATGGTGGTACCTCAAGGTATGTAGAAAAAACATTTAGAGCTGTGTCTACGTCCGAATCACCGATTCTCCAAATCATCATTGAATCGTCAGATTCGGATTTGGCCAAATTGATTCGGGGACAGTGATCCTAATCAACTAATCGAATTACTGTCGCTGATTTGGGCCAAATCCAAATCAAATAGGGCCCGCTTCGCATACCCCCAGTATCTTGAGCATGCGCAAACGTCTTTTTACAGAAGCAGATCAATGGCTGTTGTGGTTCCCCTGCTTTACCTGTGCCAGCTTAGAGTGTTATGTTTTGTGTTGTGTCAGGGCTGAGAGTTTAGATAACGGATTTGGATCAGGATGATCCTGCCTTGGGCAGGGGGTTGGACTAGATGACCTTTCAACCCTGCTTCTCCATGATTCTAGTGGAACAGATGGAATGAAGCATTAATTAAATGTTGTTAATTTGTGGAATGAAGCATTAATTAAATGTTGTTCTACTCAATAAGGTTGAAGAAGTAGTTGTTTACATTTTCAGCAAAATAAATTAAGATTGGGGCTACATAACGCATGTTCACAGTTGTTACAGTACTTACTTTATCAATCGTTTTCAGAATGACAGTGTAGTTATTGAAGAAGTTGGTGTATGTTTGCAACTGCAGGCCAAATTTAATAAATATGTCACCCAGGCACTGGGCTGGACTCCATTCTTCAAGTCTTTCTGTCAGGTCATCTAAAATCTCCCTACATTTAAAAGAAGAGGACAAAGATTTTTTTACCAGCAATACCCTGGCCACATTACTGTTTAGATAACTATGTCCTTCCTAATTTAAAAATAGTTCTCGGTTCTTTTAATTGGTGTCTGTTATTCCAGATCCTATATTTCATTCTAGTTAGCATCACCCCAATGGTTGAAGTAATTTTTGTATATTGTATAAAGTTCTTCAGGATTATTCTAGATGAAAGCCAGTGTATAAGTATAAATTCTCTCTCATTTAAACCTTCCCTATTTGGGTAACTTGGAAATGGAACTTCAATACTTAGGAAGAGAAACATGCGTGCATTTTCTTCCATAAATTTTGGATAATTTAAAGATGTTAGCTGTAGAAATCTTTCAAAGCAATAACAAAAGGGTGACTGTATAAGTTACCCAAATAGAGGTTTCCAAGTAGGTACTGTTGCACCAATGAATGACGGAAGTTAAGCACCAGATTGGATTCTATTTCTAGTCAACTGAGTTGCACCTTTTTAAGACTTTATATATATATATATATATATATAGATATATCTATATATCTATATATTCAATCCTGTCTAAATTCCTAGCATACAGTTATTAACAGAAATTTTTATAACTATCTCTGAACATCTCATGCACATGAGTGAACATTTTCAATTGAAGATCATAAAACGTATATTGGTAGTCTTCTTTCATTCTACTAGTTCAGTTTTTTTCCTTTTTTATTAATACCTCCTTCTACTCAGATGCTTTAATAGACACGTCAGGGATGAAAGCTCCGTTTGTCTGCTGTTTTTATTAGCTTTGTTCTTAGGTCTTTAGATGTTATTTGTGAAAGGATTTAAAATACTTTTAACTATTTTTGGCTCCCAAGTCTCTGGTTTACATTCTTGCTTCTGTTATGGTAACAGTTTGCTTCCTAAATTCATAGTTTCCTTGAAGTCTATTCCAAATCATCTTGGAAGGAAGAGACTAAGAGGAATAGTGACTTAAGTACTTAATGTGTCTCAGTCTTTTCATTTCTATTTGTAAACTTGCAGTGGCCATAGAAACTTTTTTTTTTTAAGGGGAAAAAAGTATTCCTGCAGTTGGATATGAACCAGAACCATGGATCTGAGTGCCTATCCTGTACTGGATCTTCATATTTCTGTTGTTCCCCCCCGCCCCCCACCAACAAATTATAGAATATGACATTAATGAGCTTCAGGTTTAGAACCCAAATCCAAAGTTTGGCCCATCTGAGAAAGGTGTAAACTTTGATCCAGACTTAGGACCCAGGCCCTCTTTAGACCATGATTCTACCTTCAGATTTATGCAACAAACTACTGCCTCTCTACAGGAACACACTTCACTGGGGCCCTGGGTAGGTACAAAGATCTGCCTATTCAGATCTGTTTCCACAAGTGGACCCTTAGTTCTTACACTTCTGAGTTCTTCAAATTAACATGGCTGAATTAAGATTCTACTTTCTTTCTTCCAGTATCTAACAATCACGTTCAGACTGCCAAAAGTTAAATGGTAACTACATCAGTTCCATGCTTTTTTCACTGGTTTGAGTTCCTTAGAACTGCAAAACTGGAGATTTACGAACTAACCAGAGACTTGTACAGCTGTAGTAAGCAGCTGGGCCAGACTACAGTACAAGGAGATAACTTGCTTAACTAGTTGTATGAGAAATCCTTAATGAACTTAAAGATTCTAGGATATATACCTATTGAGCTGTAAGACTTCTAAGATATCAGAGAAGATGATTTGAACATTTGCATGACTCAGGATGGCTCGATTTGAAGCTAGTGCTGCTTTCAGTGGAGTAGTATAAACATCCCTCACAATTTCTAGCATTTGCACATAGTTTCTCTCACTTCTCAGGAGCTCTCTGGCGAGTCTTGTTCGTTTGTCATCAGAGTCCTTTAGATGTCTCTTACCCTAACATCAAAATATGGAGAGTAGGTTAGTGGCACTTAACCTTGAAAACTGGGAGCTATTAGAGTTTCAGAAAAAAAGATTGAAGAAATAGACCAGAAAACTTACCTGCATCACTAAAAAATAGGGCCTAAGGATGTTAACATATCCCACAAGAAAAACTATTGAAAGTTCCTTTTCCAACTGCACATGTTCAAAATTCAACAATACACAAGCATGAAACCTTCACACCTGAACCATCACCCTTTAAATCTACAAATGTACACATATAGCCACATCTTCAAACAGTCTTGCTATTTCTCCCCACCTCCCCCAATCTTGAATAGGGCCATCCTGGGTGGGGAGTTGGGAAAATATCCTTCTGCAGTGCCTCCTGTTTAAATCTATATCCTGTCTGAACTATAGGCTGAGCACACTTTCACACAGGTTTTCAAACACAGTTCAGACTGGTTTAAGAGGGAGCATATGTTTGAATGTAGACCAGGCAGTGTGTACACTACTTTTTCCCCACCTCATTTTAATGACAGTTCTGTATACCACCTGGATAGACATTCACTTTTCATTCAGGTTGAGCTTAGGAGAGAAATCTTGGTCCTACAAAGTCAATGAGAGTATTGTCATTGACTTCAGAAGTAGAATTACATGTTATAGCTGATTTGGGAATTCAAACTCAGATCACATGCTTTGACTACAGCACCACCTTGAGGGTCACAAGCAAAACAGAGATCCTTGTTTTGTGTCTAAATGTCATGATAGAAAATTCTGTTCTCCTTTCCCCCTGGTTTTTGTCTACAAGTACAGTAATTCTCCCTTGACTACAGAGTAAATTTAAGACTAAGATTTAACTCAGAGGGAAAGGATTAACTGTTACACACATCACCAAAACATAATATGAGGTGCTACATCCAGTTCTGAGATCTGCTTGCAAATTATATTCCAACAAAATCATAGGTTTCTAAACCTCTGCCTAGCAAAAAATAATAATATATTTTAATACTAGAAATATCACTTTCCTAGTTTTGTTCACATTCCTCAAATTTCCTGTAGGAAAAGAAAATAGAAAAAAACAAAAAACCCCCAGCCTACTGCTAAAAATGTATGTCAAATATGCTAAGATATTTAACTACTATCAGAGTTGATTGTCTTATGACCTAAACCAATACTTTAAATTTTAACTCCTTTTCTTTGGCCTAAGGGCTTAGCCTCTTTTGCACCATCTTCCTGATTATTATATGAGAATCTTTTTAGAACAAAATTTGAATAATTCCATTCTTCTCTATTCCACTCAGAAGACTCATTTTTATATATAATAATACTGTAGAATTAGTACGGTATTAGTAATTACCTATAGTAGCATTATTTATTATGTTTACATTGTCAACACTATTTATTTATCTGCTCTAGAGAAGAATGATCCCCAAACAAAAATTGACTCTGTTCTTGTAGTCTCATAAGCGTTCTGTAGTGTAGAATAATCTTGTTGAAATCAATAGGATTACTTACATACTTTAAATTAGGCAGATATGTAAATCTTTGCAGGATCACTACATAGGGTGACCAATATGCTGGGATCCTGTGACCCCAGCTGACTTTCTGCCCCTGGGGCAGGGGGCTGGATTCAATGATCTTCCGAGGTCCCTTCCAGCCCTAATGTCTATGAATATAGAACTACAAGAGTGTACAAAGCCATTTAACAACCCAATGTTGCAGTAGGTGTTCACAAGCCCTGGTGTTCTGACCTTGTTCTGTGGTAGGACTTGGTTGTAGTGGCATGTTCACTTGCAACAGTTACAAATCACTGGAATGTTGTGACAATGTTAGTAAATGTCAGGAGACATATGACCTGATACTGTAATCTCAAAATAATCCTCACCTGAAAGGGATAAACTTTGCAATGCCAGGATGTCACTTAACACATGCTCTAAGGTGCATTTGCTCGTGTTTTAATAGCACTCAGCAAGTGCTATTTGCTTGTTTGCATATACTATGTGTTGACCCAGATTCTACCTGTTTCCAGTAGCCTTTTAAAAATCATAGAATGATAGAAAATTGAAGTTGGAAGTCATCTAGTTCAGTGGTTCTCAACCTTTTTTGTACCAGGACCCATTTGTAAACATTGATGGCCAGTCCTGACCCAAAAAATAGTTTAAGTAGAAAACAGCTGCCTGCCACTGCCCCTTGTTCCCAACCCTCTGCCCCCTGTCTCCAGGGGGTCCCAAGCAGCCCCTTCTAAGCTGGAACTCTACCAGCCTGCAAGGCAAAACCCACAGCTTCACACTTTTTTTCTCTTTTAAAAGAGAATCCACTTTTAAATTATGTTCACAACCCTTTCATATAGTCTTCTGACCCACTTTTGGGTCACGACCCATGAGCTGAGAAATGCTGATCTAGCCAATCCCCTGCTTAAAGCAGGACCACCCCCAACTAGATAATCCTAAACAAGGCTTTGTCTAGCCAGGTCTTAAGCTTCAAGGATGGAGAGTCCACAACCTCTCTGGGTAGCCTTTTCTAATATTTTACTACCCTCCTTATGAGAAAGTTCTTCCTAATATCTAACCTACACTTCCCTTGCTGCAATTTAAGACTACTGCGCCTTATTCTGTCATCTGTCACCACTGAGAACAGTTCAGTTGCATCCTCTTTTGAACCTCCCTTCAGGTAGTTGAAGTCTGCTATTAAATCCCCCCTCAGTTTTCTCTTCTGTAAACTAAATGGGCACTTACACACATGCAGGGAGCCTGCTCTGACATGCTGGAAATCCAGTGTGTCAGAGCAGACACAATTAATCGAGTCTGCTGGAGCACATAAATAGATGCACTCTGGCAGTCTTGAATGTCACATGCATCAGCAGCACAGCATGTCTCCGCTCTGAGAAAACAGCAGTGATGCACTTTGAAATAAAACACGTTTGGTGTGCTTTAGTACAAAGTGCACCGCCGCCATTTTTTCAATGCGGGGACACGCTGCGCTGCTGATACATGCGACATACAGGCACTTTTAACTAGCGCAGCTCTCTAATTAAAAGCACCTGGCGCCATAGTGGGAACGCATGTAAAAATGCCCATCCAGCCCAACTGCCTCAGGCTTTCCTCATAAGTCATATCCCCCAGCCCCCTCACCATCTTCACTGCCCTCCACTGGACTCTCTCCAATTTGTCCATATCCTTTTTGCAGTGGAGGCCCAAAACTGAACATGGGTGGCATCTTCAAGGCAGACTCATTCAGAAAGGCATAAGCTTTCATAGGCATTAGTTTTCCTACTTCTTCAGATGCTATTATGTACTCTTAATACTTCAGAGTGCTAGGAGGCACCTGAAGTAGTAAGTCTGTAGCCTATGCAAGTTTATGCCTTTCTGACTGTTAAGTCTTTCAGATGCCACCCTTCTGCCTGACTTCAGATTAACATAGCTAACTACTTTTTGTTAAATGTTGATGTTAGCAAAAACAGCTTTGAAAAGAGGAAATGTATTGTATTTACAATGTTTACTTGTTTTGCAAGATTTTTAAAGCAATATAAAAATTGCTCTCCTCTTACTTTTTTAAAAATTAATTGGACTTCCTGGCAGGCCAGAAAGGGAGATATGTGGAGCCAGGAAGAAGCAAACAAGCTAGAGTGTGTGTGGATTAGTGAGATGCCTGCTGCTCTGGAAGAGACTAAGCCTTTAGTCTCATTTCCAATGCAGCAGAAACTTCTCCTCTGTTCTCAATCCATTGTATCCAATGGCTATTAAATGCAAGATGCAGAGACTTCGTTTTAAAAGGAAGACTGGAGAGGCACCTGTAGGTTCAAGACCCATTTGGGTGGCAGTGGCCTAAAACCTGGGTCTTCCACTGTCTATGTGAGTGCCTTAAAACATTGGGCTAAAACATGGGGTGGCTGCCCGCTTCTTCCAAATCCATGTAAGTCGTGGATTTTACCTGGCTACAGTTTCAGACCTGGGTATATGTGAATGGTGCCTTGTAGTTGCCTACCCAAAGTGCAGCCTACTGTGCATGGGTGCTTGCATGTACTGCACATGAAACATAATCACAAATTGAATATAACCACCTTTGGGGCAAGTTAAATGAAATAGGATTCTGCCCCAGGTGTCTAAATTCTGCCTGACAAGTTCTAGCAAATTTGACAAGCAAATTTGTCTCCCAGTGCTCTCTCTCTTCTTCAAAGAGTCCAAGGGGTCTGCTTTTCTCTCATCTGGTTCACAGAGAGATTAGGCACTACTTCAAACTGAGCAGTAGATTTCCAATGCAGACAAATGCCCCTTAGAGACTAGAATGAGGTCACAAAATGTATATGTATTTGATCTAAAACAGAAACTGAAGCCTACATCTTCAGAAATGAAAGGTAGCTGCATTAATCCATTGCACAAGCTAGCCTCTAGCTAGTAAACTGTATTGAAAGAGGTCACTGTACCTAATGTATTCACCAAGGCTTGTTTGCAAGTCACATTTTGTCAAGATAATCTGTATTCTGAACATTTTGTATAATATTTCCTCAGTGTGAAAATATCTATTTTTCTACATAAACAAAAGTAAAACTAAGATGATCATTATCCCAGACCAAAGGAGTACGAGTAAAACTAAACTGGGTTACGCATGAGGGCTTTTGTTTTTGGTTGTTTTTTTTTCAAGGTGCTGTGTTCAGTGACTGCATCCTTGTAAAAATAAATGTGTCCTCATAAATATGTATTTACATTGGTTCCAAAGCTTAGACTGGCTGGCAGTTAGGCCACTGTGGAGGGAAGGGGGAATTCTGAATTCAATCCTTATGCCAATAGAGGCTGACAATTTTGTAACTCTAAGCCTGACAGATAAAGGGGAAAAAAAGGGGGATTGTAGCTATGTTGGTTAATCATGTGGACTCCCCTTGATATAACTTATTTCTTCCATGCAGATGAGAAATTCTACCATATTGCTTGCTTGCATAGATTTAAAAGTATGCCTGCAGTAGATTTAAAAGCTGTAGATAAGATTTTATTAACTTGCACTTCTCAGAATTTTAAAAATTGAAATTGGTAAAGCAAGCTGAAATGTTGAGTTATAACAAGAACTGTTCAAATTTTTTTTGGCAAAAATGTCACTTTTTTTTACTATTCTTTTGTTAAAATTAATCACTGTTTCTTTTTCAATGAAACTTCAAAAACTGAACACTTTCTACTATTTTTCAGATGAAAACACAAATATATGACACTTTATTTTTCTGTCAGAATTAAAAAGTTGTCAACGTTTTGAAAAACATCCATCAGCTCCAAGAAGACCTCATTTGTTAGTCTAAGATGTAACTAACTTTTTTAATCAATTGTTAATAATTATATTCAAGTTTGTTATTTGAATACAGTAATAACCAGACCTTAAATCAGACCTGTCCGCAGACAATTTCTTCAGTTAATAAAGTGTTCTGAAGTCCCTCAAAAAGCCAGCTGAAAAGGGCTGATAGGAATAATTTTGGTTTCAAACTTTAGGTCCTGAAATATTGCCAGTTTGCACTTCACTAACATTCATAGATGCAAGCATGCATTTATCCCAATAACATAATCATCACTATAGAGACCTGTGCTAAAGATTGGCAAAATGTTTAATATTCTATTTGATGATTTGATTTAACCTCCTTTGCCTCAGTTCCTGAGTACTGCAGAAGACTATTTTCCTCATAAAATAGTTTAGCTTTGTTTCTTGTGAAGAAATTAAATATTCTTTTAATGGGAATCCAGTACCCTCCTGTATACTGTGTTTCCTGTCTCTATGTATTAATCAACATGCGTTCCCAGTCCTTCAAGAATTTTGATCATAATACTTAACTTGTCTAAGCTTGCTGTGGATGGACCGAATGACTAGAGAAGTTTGTGAAACAGCAGCAAGCAATCCATGCAAGTAGTTTTTGCAAACAGCATCTGCTCTTAGAGGACACATTGCTAACTGGGACTCGAAACCAGAAAGAAGGAGGATATGACCTGACATTAGAGCAATGGAGAGGTACGTATCTATCCATTTATAAGCTGGCACAGTATTTCTTTGTAAAGTGAAAACAGTATTACATAAATATTCATAAACCCTTGCACAACAGTCATTAAGCTTAACAATTTTACTTACGTAGCTTCTTTTTGACAGTTCAGTTAATCCATCAGCTGTGGTCTGGGCTACTTCTTGATCAGTGCTTATTCTGCCTATGCTAATGGCATCAAACATAAAGTGACCTGAATACAGAAGATCAAGAATTATGCAAGTCACAATGGATGTGATAAACTTACCACCTTTGTGGAAACTGTTCACCATAGTCATTATATTCTAGTGAGGGGGATTTAGCAGGCTGATATTTTGGGGATTCATAACAACTGCCAGCCCTTCAAACTCAACTGGAGACCAAAGTCTAGTGGAGACATTTCCTTAGCATTGTTTTAAACTAGAGACCCCAGAACTACATTCACTTTGGAAGTTTTCTACAGAAAGGTTTCTATTCTTGAGAATTACAACTGGGATCTTATGGTGTGCCAATACTCAGTGGTGTAACTAGGATGAGGCAAAGGAGGCAACTACCCCAGGTGCCTGTTTGGGAGGCAAAAAAAGTCAGCTGCTACCAGCAACTGTGCAATCTCAATTCCAGAAGTTGGTGGTGACCCTGTGCCCTGGGTGCCCAGCTGCATCCCTGCCTCACTGTCTTGGTACCAGTAGTGTAACTGCAATAACAGAGGGCACTGCCCACGATAATTTTGTCCCCAACCTAACTTGGCTATCTCCGCACGGTTCTGTGTACACGTCATCTAACTGCTGCATGGTACATGTGTTCATATAGAAAGAGCCCTGAGCTAGCCAAACTGCATGTGATGGTTCCTAATCTGAGAATTTTAGGCTGAAACCCCAGATTACTAGCAAACAAGCTAGCATACTGAGCAGTATAGTTTAGAGGTATTTTTATTCAAATGTTTATTTTTTTAGCACTATCACTTTTATGATTGTGCAGGTCAAAAATCTCTCTCCCCCCATGCCTTTTGCTTTTTTGTGTAAATTGATGTAACACTGGAAATATTAATTTTATTATAGGTAATATTTAATAGCCACTTTGTGCTGTACAGAAGATTATTCTTGCCAAGCTAATAAACATAATGTGGTATATGGGTGGGAAGTGGCAATCAAATTCAAAATATGACAGTTCAATGAACTGTGTTTCTTGTTGCATGTTCTTGTGCTTTTTGAGTGTATCCTAGTTTTATATCTATTACAAAATGGCAGTGAGAAGTCTTACCAATAAGCCTGTCACTAATGTTCTTCTGCAGCTCTCTCAAATATGGTCTCATTTGCTTGCGGATGGGTTTCATTGCATCCTCCATGAGCTCTGTCAGTCTGAGCCACATCTGTAGTTTTACTTCAGTGAAATAAATGGAAGTAGGAGGTCCATCCTTCTGCTCTCCTAGCCATTCACTAAGAACTGAGGATATTATTAGGCTGAGGATATTATTATTATTGAATCTGGTGGAGGTAACCATTACTCTTCCATCCATATAAATATAAGACATTAGCAAGCCCCTTTATGATAACAGATAGCTGTAATGGGATCAACACTCAAAACACAGGTGCATTGAGAAGGCTTGAGTGGAAGCTGAACCATATTGTCCTAATCCCAAATTCCAAGGATTTCCCTAGAATCTGATATCGAATGCTGGGGATGGGGCATAGGTCAGATTTATTTGTCTGTTTGGATAAGCAGCAGAAGCAAAGACAAACAAAGAGAAACAGTAAAATCAGAGAAGCACTGGCAGCATGACTGAGAAGGAAGCTAAGCGAGAGCATTTGTATGTGAGCAAAGAGACTCGCGCTCTGCTGCTGTTTGATTGCTATTGTGCCCAGGGAAACGGAACTCAATACATTATTTATAAATGCACAAAAGGACTTCAAAGAAGTACTTAACTCCACCCCTACTACCTCCTCCTAGTGGGACTCACTCACTAGACGCCAAAAGTTGGGTAGCTGCTCAGGTCAAACTGTGGGAACAGTGTCACAACAAGTTAACGTTCTTTTCTGGTTCATTCTGTGGTAAATATCAGACAGGTTTCGGAAAATTCAGACTTCTGCTTGCGTAACAATCATTTCACCTAACGCTATAGTAGAGCCTATTACGGCATTTCAACAGGAGACTGGTTGAGTTTCAAACGCCTAGTCTGAAGATCACATTGAGCATAGAATTTTACTCCACTAAGACAGAATAGTAAATACATTCCCTTTTGGAAATAATGGATGCAACCAGAGGTGACCCAAGCAGAGTGCGGGGCCCGGGGCAAATCAGCCTGTGCAGGGCTCTGCCCCCGGATGCAAAGAAGCCGGCGGCGGATTCAGTGGTGGTGGGGCCGAGTGGCTGGACGTGAAGCTGGCAGCACCGCGGAGTCTCTGCGGCCGCTCCACCCAGCTCCCCGATGGGCCTGGATGTAACTGTGTTTTATTCAGGAACTGACACTATTTTACATTACATTTTAACATGTATCAGGCACTTCATGCAAAATACAGAGACCCAAGTGGCTGAATTTATACATAGGTGTAGCAGACTACCCTCTCTCCATTTTCTCCTGTCTGATCAACAGGATTCCTGGTTTTCTCCGATTTAAAAAAAACCCAATTTTTGGTTGAAAAAAGTAACATTATTCTGTGCTTTAAATGCAATGCTTTCATATATATAGTGGTCTTTCATTTTAATCATGGAAACACATGGATTTGGGGTTTGTTTGTTTTTTGTTTTTTTTTTAAATTGGGGATTTTTTTAAATTGGAGAAAACCAGGATCCCTGCTGATCAAAATATACTGGAAGACTATTTGGTCTACCATGCCTTCATCATGCTAAATTGACATTTAAGCAAATAGCACTACATCAAAAAGGAATTTACCCAATATGGGATATTAAAATTGTTGTAGAGGTAGTAAAAGAGAATAGCTTTAAGCCTACATATTCTGTAAATGTAGAGGATCACTCTAGATATTTGATAAACGTATTGAGCTATCTAAAACTGATCAACCTACAAATTTACAACTCCCTATCGTATATTGACTTTCAGCCCTATGTTACAGAATTAGACTAATTTTTCTTTGTTTTTTTCATAAATTAATACCTAAATTATTTATTTATTGGAAAAACAAGTTTCTCTCTAATGTGATTAACATTTTCAAAAAATGGTTTAACTGAAGCTGTACATGGAAAGAAGCCTATACAGTTTCCTTTACAAAGTTATGTAATAAATTTCTGTACTTACTGTGCTGGTAGGATCTAGTTGCTATTCCTGTAGGAGTTCTGAAGAACACACCAGTTAGATGAGACAGGTGGGAGAGGACTTCCATCCCTGTCTCTGCAAAGTTATATTTTGCTTGCTTTAGTTCATGAAATAGTTATCTCCATCAGTAAAATATTTCAGCCAACAGAATCCACTAGCCATAGCCTTTTTCTCCACACTACTATTAATGACATCAAAATGAATATTAGCTTTGTCCAGGGCTAGAGAATGAAAAAAGACACCACATTGATTTATAAATGTACAAATATACAGTCCCATAATTCTGAAAACTCTGCTCAAGAAGAATGAAAGATGCCTTGTGTCTCAACAAGATAATGATAATAGCGTGAGGCAACAGTTGAATCCACTAAGGTGAACATTGTGCAACAAAAGTTGCCTTTGGTATGAGGTCCCATAATAAAGGAAAATATTTCTAGCTTAGGTCTAAAGTCTGTGAAGACACTTACACTGTAATGTAAGTCACATGTGAATGAGCAAAGAACAAAGCAAATATAGCAAAACTACAACTTTTGTATGATTTTGGCTCATTAACATAACAATAGGAATGCAACAGCTGCTGCCTTTTTTTAAATATTCTTCTTTTAAAACTACTCCATATGTACATGTGTCCACACCAGAATCTTTGCATCTTGTATGCTTCTAGATAAGAAAATGACAGGAATCTATGTTCTTTAGTTCTTGAAGTGAACTCCTTTCTGCCAGCTAAAGGCCTAAGCCTGAAGGATGCTAAGTTAATGGCTGCTCTGTAATTCCACGAGTTACTCAGCATCAAGCTTGAATATATCAGAAATAAACAAATAGAGGTGGGGTATTCAAAATAGTGAATGCACAATAGAGATCTCTGAGAAATCTACAGAATACATCAGATACTGAGTGAAACTACTCCTGATAATGGACTCATTACTGAATAGTTTGTTCCTAAGCACACCAAAATCAGTGCTAAAACTGGTTAGAAAATGTTGGGTTGTCTTCCCTGCAGATAGTCAGTAGTTTTCCCCCATAACATAACCGGTAGGCAGGAGGGGATTGGGCACCAGCCCCAGGCACCAACGTGGGGGGAGAGGGGTCCTGGAATCTGCCAGGGAATCACAGAATGAATCATGCAGGAGTAGGACTGGTAGGGACTTCCAGAGGTCATCTAGTCCAACCTCCTGCCTGAGGCAGGATCATCCCCATCCAAACTATGCTGTGCAAACCATAATCTAAACTCTACATAAGACTACAGTCAACCCTGACACAACAAAGACCGCACCCTAACCTGCCACAGGTAAAGCAGGGGAGCCATGGCAGTCAATGTCCTGCTTTTATGAAATGTCTATATATGCTCAAGAGATCCCAGGTAGAGGACCACACCCCCTGCTACAGAGGTAGGCAAAAACCTTCCGTCTGTATCAGTCTGACCATGGGGTAAAATTCCTTCCTGACCCCAAGTATGGTAATCAGTCTGACCCTGAGTGGAGGGGGCACGACCGTAGCCAGAAACCTGTGGCTTTGGTTCATTGGCACACCCCAGTCAAAGTCCCCTGAAGAAGGCTTAAAAACACCCTCACATGTAGCAGATCTACTATGATGCCCAGATCCTTCTCCATAGTGCTACCATGCAGCCAGGTGTCTCCCATTTTCTGATGGTATTTTTGCTGCTGCTTCCTGTGGTATAGCACCTTGCAGTTGTCCTCATTGAACTTTACCCTGCTAGATTCAGCCCAGCTTTTCAATCTGTTGAGATCCTTCTGAATTGTGTTCCCATCTTCCGCCGTGTTCGCAATCCTTCCCAGTTTTGTGTCATCTGCAAACGTGCTCGTGAAGCTTTCTATGCCAGCACCCAAATCATTAATAAACACACTGAAGGACACTGGGCCCAGGACAGACCCCAGTGGGACTCCACTCAGAACCTCCTGCCACTCTAACATGGATCTGTTAATAATTAATTAGCCTTTGTTTGTGCCTATTGAGCCAGTTTTCTATTCACCTTGTAGTGGTTTTGTCCAGCCTACATTTGTCCAGTTTATGAGAAGGTCATGTGGGACCTTGTCAAAAACCTTGCTGAAGTCCAGATACACTATGTCCACAGCATTTCCTTCATCCACCCAAGTAGTTATTCAGTCAAAAAAAGGAGTCTATTCCACTGCCTTACAATTCTAACAGTGAAGAAGGTCTTCTGGAAGAAACAGTCCTGTACTGCCCAGTTGCAAGAGCTGGGTGCAGGTGCACCCTAGACAGGTTAACACCCTCTTCCCTCCCCTCCAGCACTTGGCTCCTTGACCCTGCAAGTCAGGGAGCAGTAGACAATTGGCAAGTGTGCAAAGCCTGTTAGATAAACCTCTGGTTTTCCCCCAGAAGTCAATAACTCAGTCAAAACCTAAAAATTTAAATTCTAAAAATGAAAAAAAAAAATGGGTTGTGGAACTAAACAGGTATGTCTGGGTTGTTAGATATTAAACAATGCCTCCTAAACTGCTATGAGAATTGTTGCTTAGATGTTGTATGTCCTCATTCTCCTCTATGAACCATGCTCCTGGGCCAGAGTACAAAATGTATAATGTATCATGGTCATTCCTTTTGATGAGTCTGCCGACCATGTAAGAGGATTCCCATGCATGATAAAAGATATAGTCCAGCTCTGTAGCTGAGGACCCAAATTCTTAACTTCCACAAAGCTTTCTGGTGTTCAGATTATTCAACTAAATTTTAGTTTTCTACCAAAAGATGACACTTTTTGTAGAAACCATTGTTTTAACTCCAATTTTCTTCCAAAATACATTTCAGTGGAAATGTTCCAAGGAACCCTAGTCCACAATGAGCAGGATCATTCTCCATTCTTACCCAAATTCAAACAATACTGACCTGATGCTGCCAAAGGAACAAAGATGTCCACATGGCCGCCTTCCTCAGGAGAAGTGACACAACCTCCTAGCTTCTCCCAAAATTCTCTAATTTCAGAGCTCAAAATGTTCTCAATACTAATTCTGCAGCCTGAAACAGATTAAAATGAAAGTCAATGAATGAAGAGAAATAGAATTTGAGGTTTTAATCTGCTAAAAGATCCATCTCATCTGCACTTTGGATTACTATCCCTTCAACTGTCTTAGGGCAATATAATAAAAGTAGCAAGTATGAATAAGTGCAATGTTCCATAACTTGCAAACTGTGAGATTACTTCCCTTCCATGTTTTTTTTAATTACTTCTACCCCTAAATTTATTTCTTTGTATCATAGTCCACCCCTCTCCTCTCACACACCTTCTCCTGTGACCACTATTTTCTATTTATGGGGCTGCTTTTTAATTCTCCTCTTTTGCTTCATTTTCTCATCTTCCTTGAATCCCTTATTTAACTTCCTGGTCAGACTTTTAGTTCTATGGCTTGTCTTCAGGGTCTCCATACCCTTATAAAGATAATATCAGAAATTACTCTGCAGTCTCCTTGTTTTTAACTGATTACTAAACTCCTTGTCCTGTAAGCTTTTACATCTAGGCAACCCTTTCTTCCCAGGTAACTACAATAGAAGGTGTAGATCCTCCTGCTAGAAACTCATTATAGTGGGATTAATTTTTCAGATTTATACTACTGTCCCTTTTGGGAAAACTCAGCATGTGATAGCATGCGAAATATTACCAATTATTTTGTTTCTGCTCTTTAATCTAACCGTTACCTTGAAGCAAACTGATTTCTCTGGAGTCTCCATCACTGAAAATTCCAATACTCCTTGCTTTTCGGCCATCCAGGGCCTTTTCTATGTAAAAAAAGAGACTTTCCAATGTCATTCCACTATGTTCATATACCACGGGAACTACTTCTGGCTTAGTGCTATCCAGAACCATCTGCAGGAAGAAATTATTTAAGAATGACAATTCATGTATTTCTCAAGAAGGTGATTCCTTGATAAGTATAATTTCTAAATCAGTTAAAATGTTGTAGATCAGGGTGTCAAGCATATAACTTACAGGCCAAATCTGGCCTGTGGAGCCAAAGGATTCCGCCCATGAGCATGCAGAGCCAGTCTGGTGCATGGATTGGACTTGGTGCTGTGGGTTCCACTCACAGCCAGGGGTTTGGTCTGGGGTGAGAGCTGGCTCTGGCACAGTTGGATCTCGCCTGCCGACTGGCACAGAGACCATCATCTGGCCCTGTGGGCTGGACAAGTTTGATACCACTGTTGTAGACTGTACCACGTTATGTATCATATGTAATAATAATAATAAGTCACTATATCAAGAAGTGACTTTATAATTCCAGGTGGATCTCTCTCCAAAAGCCTCCATGTAAGGTTAACAATAACCAGGCTCTTCACTATGACACTTATTGGGCATGGGCTTGAAGTTAATGGTATTTTGTAGATGTGCAGCAGGTTGCCTACATGCAGTAGATGGTAGGACCAGGTCCTTATCTTTATCAGGGAACAAAATAATGCTGCTTGGTGGTTCAGCTCTGTGTTCTGCATTTTTCCCTCACTGTTACTTTTTGAAGCTGAGATTATAGACACATTTTAAATAAATATGCAGTGTAGGCTGCTTTTAACATGACACTTTACATACATTTGTAAAGCAACTTTCACATATTATTACTTAAAACACAGGAGCTTTCTTCCTGCCTAGAGTGGGTGCAGGGCTGGACCTGATGATCTGCAAAGTCCCATCCAGCCCCTAACAATCTATGAACTTTAAATCATATGTGTATTAGTACATTTGAAAATCTCATCTTGAGCAAGCAGCATTTTTAAAATCAATTTCATGTTAAACTCTGAATTTCTGTCAGTAAGAATCATTTGGACCCAAAGACTTACTTTACAGATGTTACTGTAATTTTCTGCTGCACTCATTGAGTATAGTGCATTTCTTCAAGGAAGGAAGAAAAGTCTCTTGTAAAGCTCTGCAATATTGAGCACAGTTTGGGCACACAGAAACCGAGTCACCCAAAAAAAAAGAAGCCTTTAAAAAAATTCATACCTCATATGCAGGAATCTGAGATGATATCAAGAGCAGGCATGGATGAAGTGGATATATACAATTGCTGTATTTTTGGTAGATGTTCTGACGATGTTTGCAAGGTAGCAAAGGGTAAGATCTGGTTCCAGCCACATTTCTTCTATGTGAAGATAAGTTAAAAATAATAATAATAATAATTCAAAATCAGTATTAAAACTATTATAACCATTCTTTTTTGCTTAAATCTGTGAAGGTGAATAAACAATGAAACTTGAGAAAAATAATAAATCCTGGATAACCTGTTATCCCCAATACACATGCATTTTGATTTCCAACATTACTGCCTCTTGTACATAGTACTTTGGAAAATATCCCAGTGTTCCATATGCATAGTTGTGACACCTCTTTGAATTTGGGAGAGGGATGTGGAGAGTAAAAAGTTCTGGCTTTTATAAATGACTACTGTCTATGAGTTCCTTAATGCTCTAATGTCTGAAAACATTATAATGTTTCTGAAATTCCATCCTATCTCTGTAGCTCTGTAAATTGATAAATCCTTAAAATACTGGACTGAAACACCTACCAGTTACTTTGATAAATACATGTGTAGCCATGTCTATTATTCTATTCTATTCTTGCTGAATGATACCATTTCTAGGAGAAAATAAACTTTAATAGTCTAGTGAATATTGGAATTCTTGATTTCCAAACACCTATAGTTCACCTACTTGAAGTCTTTATATTTATTTTTAGGTCATGTCTTTGACAAGAATAGGTTTTAATGCAACAAAAGAGAATGCACTTTTTGGAGCCTCTCCCTAAGTAGCAGAGGCATAACTGGCCAGTACTGCACCTAATGTGTGGGGTGAGGGGCCATTTAAACCACCAATTTTCAGTGACAAAAAGATGACACCTCACCCTCACAGGAGCAAACCTCCAGATGCTGCTCCTATAATATGCATTGCTGCTGCTGCTTTGCCCTCCCTGCTGTCAGAGAAGGTGCAAAGTGCCAGGGAAGGGGAGAATCAAGGAATGGGAGGGAGAGGGGCAGCACCTGGGGCTCATGCTGTGCTCACCCATCCATTGTTACACTACTGCTACTTAGCCAATACAGCTCTGGCTTAGCCCATGGAAAGTACAACCTTCTGGATTTACTGGTAGTTCCCCATCCAATGGCACTTTTCCTGGTTCAAGTTAAATGACAGCCCTCAAGCATCCCAGCGTGCTTTCCAGCCCTGGGCTGTGCTGTGCTGTCTGCCCAGCAGAGAAGGGTTGGTGGGGGAGGAGGGCAAACCCCAGCTGGGGTCTGGGCCAGGGAGAAGAGTTAAACTTTCCTTCCACCGAGTACAGAGCTGCCCTGCCCTGCTAAAAATGTACTGCTGGCTGTGACTGTGGACTACAAATCCCAGAGGAACCTGGAAGTAGGAAGAGGAGGTGAAAAGCAACTCTGCAGAGTCCTGTTGCTGTAATTCTGAACTGCAAATCCCAGAGACCTTGGGGT
>NW_005841963.1:2667419-2668871 GCF_000455745.1 Alligator sinensis
AAGAGGAAGCAAACATACAGCTCATACTGACTGTGCGCCAGAGAACTGTGCTCTAGAACTCCCCAGCTTCTGGCCTGAGCCACGCCAGGCATGTGGCTGCATTTCCTGAATCAAAAGTGAATGTCTATCCAGTTGTTTCTCAGTTTAATCTCTGCAGTTTATATTAACTTGCAAAGACTGAACTGATTCAACCTTGGGCTTTTTGACTGCCTGTACTTAACAAAAATGACTATACAGTAGAACCAGATTCTTCAAACCCAGGTGGTTCACAATCTGCTTGACTGGGTGCTTTTGCATTGGATGCTTTTGATGAGCCTGGCGGCTGTTTCCTGAGGGTTTTCCTTCAAATGGTACTGTTTCTCCAGCCATCTGGAGATTTCTCAGCAGTCCCAAACAGCTGACTGGAGAAGGAGCACCATTTGAAATAGAAGTCTGAGCAATCATTAGGAGCAACTCAGTGGTTGCATACACTGTTTGCTATGGCTATAAATAGTACCCAACTGGTTCACAAACCCACATTTGATCCAACAGATGATTCAGATTCTACTATATAATTTTCCTATTTTGGACGAACAACCTGTTGCACTGTGGGAGAGCTGTGGGTCTTAAGATCTGCTGATTTAAGCCCATATATTTCTGGTAGTGGCTACTTCAAGCCAAATCAGACCCTGGGGTTTACAGAATGAAGCTAGTGTCCCTGGCTAACCCTCATACAACACCACATTTCTGCCCAATATCAAATTTTAATGCTAGCCTTAGAACTAGACTCACTTGGTTTCAGTTAATTGGAAGACCTGATATGACAGATACATCTCCTATAAGTTGGTTCCCAGTGTTGCTACTTTCAGCCTGAAAATCAAGCACCAATTGTAGAGAAACTATATGGGCTTTATTGAGAATGAACTCCATCAAGGTGCCTGTATTTCAAAAGTGTATGACATGACAACAGAGACTTGCATTTTTGTGGTGTTTCCCATATGTCCTGTACTAATCAATACATTGTGGGGACCATTTTATATTTTGTGTTGAGAGACTCTCCAGTGCTTTGAAAATTTTGAGCATTGCTTACCTGTTGGGAAAAGATTTTAAGGAGGCTAAAACCAACTGCTTCTCTGCTGCCAGACTAAAACTTGACATGGATTTCATTTCTTCAGAGAGCAAAGTTGAAAGAGTATGATTTGGAATAGCATTTCTTTCCTGTAAGCATTTAAAGAAAAATACAAAAGCTAAATGCATTTGACACAGTATAATAATATACATTCCCTGTATTATTGTACCAGTCAGAAATACTAGCAAACTTTGGCAGCAGTGACCAGGAGATGATTGAGTTCAGGATCCTGAGGAAAAGGAGGAAGGAGACGAGCAGAGTAAGGTTGCTGGACTTCAGGAAAGCAGACTTCAACTCACTCAGGGAACTGATGGGCAGGATCCCCTGGGAGGCCAGTCTAAGCA
>NW_005841963.1:2668902-2670758 GCF_000455745.1 Alligator sinensis
GCCTAAGAGAGCTAGTTGTACTTAAAAGAATCCTTACTGAGGACACAGGAACAAACCATCCAAATGTGCAGAAAGACTAGCAAGTATGGCAGAAGACCAGCTTGGCTTACAGGGAACTCTTCAGTGATATAAAACACAAAAAAGGAAGCTCATAAGAAGTGGAAACATGGACAAACAACTAGGGAGGAGTATATGAGTATTGCTCAGGTATGCATGAATAAAATTAGGAAGGCCAAAATGCAACTGGAGTTGCAGCTAGCAAGGGATGTGATGGGTAACAAAAAGGGTTTCTACAAGTATGTCAGCAACAAGAGGAAGACCAGGGAAAGTGTGGGTCCCTAACTGAATGGGGGAGGCAACTTAGTGACAGAGGATGCACAAAAGGCTGAAATATTCAATGCTTTTTTACCTCAGTCTTCACAAGCAGGGTCAGCTCCCAGACTACTGCACCTAGCAGCACAGTTTGAGGAGCAGGTGGGAAGCCAACACTAGCAAAAGAACAGGTTAGGGACTATTTTAAAAAGCTGGATATGTACAAGTCAATGGAACTGGATGCAGTGCACCTGAGGGTGCTGAGGGAGTTGGCTGATGTGATTGCAGGGCTATTGGCCATCATCTTTGAAAACTCATGAAGATTGGGGAGGTCCTAAACAATTGGAAAAGGACAAATATAATGCCCATCTTTAAGAAAGGGGAAAAGGGAGGTTCAGGGAACTATAGACCAGTCACCCTCACCTCAGTCCCAAGAAAAAACATGGAGCAGATCTTTAAGGAATCTATTTCTAAGCACTTGGAGGAGAAGGTGGTGCTCAGGGACAGTTAGCATGGATTTACCAAGGGCAAGTCCTGCCTGAACAACCTTCCTTCTTTGACAAGATGACTGGCTCTGTGAATGTGGGGAAAAGCAGCTGACATGATATACCTTGACTTTAGCAAAGCTTTTGATACGGTCTCCTACAACATTCTCACAGGCAAGCTAAGAAAGTATGGGTTGTATGAATGGACTGGAAGGTGGATAAAAAACAGGCTGGATTGTCAGGCTCAGAGAGTAGTAAGCAGTGGCTCAATGTCTAGTTGGCAGCTGGTCTCAAGTGGAGTGCCCCAGCGGTCAGTCCTGCGCCAGTTTTGTTCACTAGCTTCATCAATGACCTGGAAGATGGCATAGAGTGCACCCTCAGCAAATTTGCAGAGGACACCAAGCTGGGGGGGAATAATAGATAAGCTGGAGGGTAGGACTAGAGTTCAGAGAGACCTCAACAAATTGAATGACTGGATCAAAAGAAATCTCATTAAATGCAATAAGGACAAATGCAAAGCCATGTACTTAGGACAGAACAATCCTAAACACCAGGACATACAGGTATTGGCTGACTAAGCAGCAGCTCAGGACCCTCAGGTTACAGTGGAACCACAGTGCAGAAAAGGAGCCTCAGGTTACAGTGGACATTAAGCTGAATATGAGCCAACAATGTGTCTTTGTTGCGAAAAAGGCTAACAACATACTGGGCTGCATTAGTAGGATTGTTTCCAAAAGATTGAGGGAAGTGATTTTTCACCCTAATTCAGCACTGGGGAGGCCATATCTGGAGTATTGTGTCCAGTTTTGGGCCCTCCAAAAGGTTGTGGATAAAGGATGTGAACAAATTGGACGGTCCAGTGGAAGGCAATGAAAATAGTTCCAAAGAGGTGATACTTCCCCTCTATCGGGCGCTGGTCAGACTGCAGTTGGAATACTGCGTGCAATTCTGGGCACCGCACTTCAAGAGGGATGCGGATAACCTGGAGAGGGTCCAGAGAAGGGCCACTCGTATGGTCAAGGGCCTGCAGACCAAGCCCTACGAGGAGAGACTAGCGAA
>NW_005841963.1:2671041-2694676 GCF_000455745.1 Alligator sinensis
TCATCTAGACCCAGCTCTCTTTCCTGCCTATGCAGGGGGTCGGACTCAATGATCTATTGAGGTCCCTTCCGACCCTAACATCTATGAATCTATGGTTAGGGGGCTGAGGCATATGACTTCTGAGGAGAGGCTGAGGGAACTGGGCTTCTTCAGTCTGGAGAAGAGGGGCACCTGTATACACCATGTGGTTTAATCGTCCATTAAATTAAATAGGTTTATAAAATTTAAAACCTGTTTATTTTGAAGTGTCACATCAGGTTTGCACACGCTTGGTTTTCAAACAGATTAAGCCTGGTCCCCGGCTGGCACCGCAGGAGAGCAGGATGGTCCTGCGCCAGAAAGACTTTTAAAGCACCTGGAAAACCCTCTCGTGCAAACAGTCATACCATTGCAGTGCAAGAAAGGGCAAAAAATGTGGTGTGTACAAAGGCCCCAGAAGACTAAGTGGGGATTTAATAGTGGCCTTCAACTACCTAAAGGATTGTTAGAACGAGGATGGAACTAGACTGTTACCTGTGATAGCAGATAACAGAACAAGGAGAAATGGTCTCAAGTTACAGCAAGAGAAATTTAGGTTAGATACAAGGAAAAACTCTATCACTAGAAAGCACTGGAACAGATTACCCAGGGAGGCTGTGGAATCTCCACCCTTGGAGGTTTTTAAAACCCGGCTAGACAAAGCGTTGGTTGGGATGCTCTAGTTGGGGATGGTCCTGCTTTGAGCAGGGGTGCTGCCCCTTTCCTTCCCATTAGATTGAATTAGATGACCTCCTGAGGTCCCTTCCAACCCTCATTTTCTATGATTCTATGATTGAAAGAGGCAAACAAAATCAGAGGCAGACAAGGTTTTTTGGGTAAATGTGATGTCTTATATTAGACCAACTAAATAGTTGGAAAATTGTGGGAAATTTTTATTTAGTTGGTCTAATAAAAGATATCACATTTACCCAAAGAACTGTGTCTGCCTATGTCCTTAGACCAACACAGCCATAACCACCACCCCTAAAACAAAAGCAGATGCATTTAAATGTATTTCTCAGGGCCACTCTACACATGCAGGTAAAGGTACAATGGGATCTAATGCGTGATCCATACAATTGCACCTCCTGCCATGCCACACATGCATGGCAGAAAGCAGGATTGTGGGATCACACGTTAGATCCCATCACATCTTACTGTCAGTGTGTGAAGCCTCATTGTGCATGGAGCCCTTGGCGCTGGGAGATCATGGCTGCTACAGTCTCCCAGCCTTAGGGGTTTCATGCACCCCTAAGGCTGGGAAACCATCACGGCACCCTGGTCTTCCAGCTCTGGAGGTTTCACACACCCCTGAGGCTCCATGCAGCCCTGGGGCTAGGAGATCACGGTCTTGCCCCAGCTGGTTCCTTGCATCTGTGTGGTGCTACCAAGACCCAGAGTCCACAGCTGCCTGAGCTGAGAATCCCCTCAGTTGTGGGACTCCCAGCCCTGGCTGGGCCTGGTGCATCCCTGCAGTTCAGAGCCTGGTCAGCTGACAGGGCTCACAGCTTCAGGGGGGGGGACCCTGCTACACATGCAAATCAAAGCTGGATACCAACCATAAAGTTAGTATACAATTTTCAGGTCTTTTATAGCTGGTTGGACATTTTTACGGCATGATAGCTACTTTACAGGTGTATCTGGTTTCAGTTAACTACACAATTAACAAGCTAATTACATAATATCTATAATGTGTAGAGGGAGCCTCTGAAGAACAGTAATCAAAAATACAGCTGGGTGATTTTTTTTTTTTGGCTAAAACTGTTCAACTGAAAAAAATGCAATTAGGTCAACTGAAACTTTTCACAAATTTATATTATTTTTTGATTGTTTCAATAAAAATGGTTTCAGTAAAAAGCATTTAGAAATTCAAAATATGAAAATGTTCATGTCCTATCCCATTTAGAATGAAATATTTAGGGTTTTTTTTATTTGATACAATGTTTCATTCCAAAATTTCCTTCAATTGTATTGCAAAAAATTAAACCTCAAGAACAAACAAAACAAAACATTTCATTTTAGCAAATTAAAGGTTTTGTTCAAGTTGTTTTCTGACTTCTTAGATTACAGAAGATTTTGAAGTTTCAATTCAGTCTGAAATTATTTTTTTCAGCTTTTCAGAACTGCCAGCAGATCAGTTTTCACAGATTTCTACTTCAGACAGAATCCTGTAAATTGTACAACATGGATGAAACCTCAAGCATCACTTCAGCAGTGTGCAAAAGCTAGCATATATAATTCAGTGGCAAGGCGAATCAGTGGTGGCAGCTGCCACAGGGATCCCCACATGCACCACAGTTCGAGAAATACTACTTTATAAAACCAGGACCCTAAATATTAATCTGTGTGTGTAAAGTAGGGCTACCCTTGAAACTGTTTTCCTGCTTTATGAGAATTATTCTGATTTCAAATTTATCCCCATCCCAAACCAGAACAAAAAGTCAATCTTATTGACTCAATTTGTAAATAAATTGTTCAGGTCATGCGCAACATTTAATTTTAAAATGTTTTGTTTAGATTTCAATCTTTTTGTAATTAAAATGTTTTTTGGTATGTTTACTGTAACTTTGAGGGAAAAGTCATTCCCACTCAAAAGAATGATACTTTTTCTCATCCTTTCATCTTATAAATGCTTATTTTAGCAGGTTTGCAATTTTTTAGAAAATAGCTTTGAAATTGTCTAACCAGCCAATTTACACATTTTCAAAAAAAGTATTTTCCTTGACTGGGAATTGGCTTCTTCTACCTTTATTTTTTTATTTCTGGTACCAGTGGGCACATCTACACATGTAAATGTTGCTGGATGGGTAAGCCATCCTGGGCAGGTGTCCACATATGCACACATTTGGGAGCAGATTTGCTCCCAATGGGAGCAACCCAGAGAGGGTGCTCCCACCATGCTCTGCCCCACTGCAGCAGCCAGGGGGAGCTCTAGACTCTTCTGATGGGGCCTGGGAGATTGCTCCCTGCCTCCAGAAGCTGCCTGCTTCTGGGGCAGGGACAATGTCCCCCTGCCCCGACAGCAGGGAACTCCCAGTCCCAGCTCCCCAATCTGGGGCAGGGGGCTTGGAAAGAGCTGCAGGGGAGGGGCAGGTCCCAGCACCCTGCCCCAACCTGCTGGTGGGGCAGCTAACAGGGGGCAGCTAGCAGCGAGGGGCAGCTAGGGGTCCCGATCCACAGGTGGAGCAGCTAGCAAGAGGCCCAGCTGGGGGCTCAATGCTAGCTGCCCCACTGGCAGATCGGGGTAGTGGGGCTGGGACTTGCCCCTCCCCCGCAGCTCTTTCCAAGCCCCATGCCTCAATCACCCGATTGGGGCATGGAGCTGGGAAAAATCTGCAGGGCTCGGACCTGCCCTAGATCAGAATAGTTCCTAGCCAGCCTCAGGCTGCGCAAGGAAGTCTACACATGCAGCTCAGAGCTAGCTGGGGACTGCTCAAAACAGGACAGTCCCTAGGCTGCATGTGTAGACCTCCCCGCATAGCCTGGGGCTGGCCAGGAACTGTCCTAGTCCCGGAGAAGATCCCATCCAACTTCAGGCTGGGCGGAGAACTCTCCCCATGTAGGGAACTCTTGGCCCCAGCTCTGCAGTCACGGAGTGGGGGCTGCGTGCTCCCTGCTCCTGGGGCAGAGGGACATTATCCCCATCTAGATTCTGCTGCAGAGCCTGCCCCAGCAGCAGGCAGCTCCAGGGGGCAGGGCTCAATCTCCTGCCCCCTGCTGCCCAGCTGACAGGGAGCAAATTTGCTTCCGGTCTCCCACCTACACATGCTGCTGAGTAGAGTAAATTACTGCACAATAAGGGTCTGCACTAGTAGATGGTGATGCTTACTACACACTAATTTGCTATACAGCACAGTAAAGTGTCTTAGGTAGATGCACCCAGTGTCTCGTCAACCACCATCAACTCCTGCTGCAGGCTGAAGAAGCCCAAGGCACTCAAGACCTCAGAGGAACAGTTGTAAATAAGGCCCTGTAATGCATTAAGACTGATTTTTATGAAGAGTCAGAACCCAAGGTAGATATGCACCATTGCAGGCTAACTAAATAAGATATATATAGATGCTGATGAAGTGAACTTTGGTTCACAAAAGCTTGTGCTCTCATATATATCTTATTTAGTTAGTCTATGAAGGTGCATAGCTATCCTGCCTTCTGACTGACTTCAGACTAACATGGCTAATCACTTTTCTCTTTTATATAGAGTTAGATATGTAATGGAGAATTTTCTTCTTTCTGTATTCATTGTCCATTGTTATAAATACTTGACTTTGTTGTGTTGTTTGGGTGTACACAGTCTAAAATCTTAATTTATTTTTAAATTATGTATTTTTAGATGTATATCCCACCCTATCCAAACAGCTCAGAGTGTTTACAGTAAACAAATACCCACAGACAGTATTCCCCAATCAATACCAGTCATAGGAATGTAGGGCTAGAAGGGACTTCAGGAGGTCATTTTTTCCAGACACAACTCAAGGCAGGATAATCATTAGGGCTGTGAGAAGCTTTGGTCCCTGATTTGATCTGGCAGAGATCTGGCCCGATTCAGTGGCAGAATCTCTGAATCCAAATTGAATCAGAGGACCCTTTAATCTCTCTGAATCAAATCGGGACCCTCCAAATCAATTCAGAGAGATTTGAAAAAATTAAGACATTTGGACATAGACACAGCTTTAAATGTTTTTTGTACATACTTCTAGGTAGCAGGGGCTTGGGAATGCTGTGATGCTGAGGCACATCGAGTCCCACAGAAGCATGGGGGGGCTCCCCAGTGTGCTTGCAAGCAGACCTAGAAGTAGACCAGAAGCACTTCTGTTCTACTTCCGGGTCCACTGGGGAGTGCACTGGGGGGCCCCCCGCATCCTCCTCAGCTTGGTGATTGGTGCTTTCTGCGGCTGGGGGGAAGCATCTGGAGTCCCCCCGCAGCCAATCACCGAACTGGGGAGGCATGGGGGGGGACCCCCTCAGAGCACTCCCCAGCAGACCTGGAAGTGGACCAGAAGTACTTCCAGTCTACTTCTGGGTTTGCCGCTGAGCACATGGAGGGACCCCTCACACTCCTGTGGGATGCTCCACATGTCCCAGCATTGCAGCGTTCACAAGCCGCACCTGCTACCTCAAGGTATGTAGAAAAAACTTTTAAAGCTGCATCTGTGTCCAAATCACTAATTCTCCGAATCAGCATCGAATCTTCAGATTCAGATTCAGCCAAATCAAATCAGGGACAGTGATCCAAATGAACAAATTGAATCGCTGTCCCGGATTCAAGCTGAATCTGAATCCAAATCGAATAGGACCCACTTTGCACGCCCCTAATAATCATGCATTAAACTATCCGAGCCAAGTTTCCTTCTAATCTGGTCCTGAAAATGTCCAGGGATGGAGATGTCACAACTTTTGTAGGTAGCCTGTTTCAATGCTTGACTACCCTCATAGTTAGAAAGTTCCTCCTAATCTTCAGCCTACATTTTCTCTGCTGCAGTTTGAGGCCATTCCTCCTACTTCTGTTCCCTACAGTCACACAAAAAAAATCTATCTTCGTCCTCCTTATAAATTGCCCTTCAGGTATTTGAAGCTGGTTATCAAGTCCATTCTCAGTTTATGACGTTAAGTGTTTGCAGGATTTGCCCTCTCTTTGTTAAAATATTCAAGTTGCAGCCTTTGTAGCACTTACCAGCATATCCTGAAAATAAGCTTGCCACATTCTGTCATGAGAGAGCTTGGATATCAGAACCTGGTTAGTCCCATTAGCCAGTTCTTGTCCAAACTAATTAACCAAAATGGGCAGTAGAGCATGGTAGCCCCAGGCAAAGCACTGTGGTATTCTGCTTCTCAAAGCCAAACTAATTTGTTCAGCGCCTACTTGGGCATCTCTACACAGCACTGCACTACCTTACATATTCATACCATGGGAGCCATTCTGAACCCAGCATTATTAGATAAGCAAAGGCCCACTATACTTTATCATCACCTGTATTTCAGACAGAAAACAATTCCATAGAATTTTCATTTACAGCACAACTATTATTGGTCTTATTTTCCCAGACTTATCCATGGTTCGGGGTACTTTACTCCACTAATACACAGTGGGCATGCCTACGTGTGTCCCTAGGTCACCTTTGTTACTGCACCATCATTTAGTATTTCCTTTTGAAAGTGCTAAATGACGGCACAGTGAGTCTGTATTGCGCCATGCATGCCATGCACGGTATGTTGCCATAGCAACGTACTATAACGAGGGAGCACATTGCTACAGCCATGTAGTGTCATGTGTAAATGCATCCAGTGGGTGCATCTACATATGCTGTTATTTCACAGTATTTTACCATGCAGTAAGCCTTCCCGGGAACAGATTTGCTCCCAATGGAAGCACTTCAGTACAGAGATGCTCCCATTCTGCTCTGCCCGCCTGCAGCAGCCAGGGGTAGCTCCAGGCTCCCCCTTGCGCTAGCCTGGGAGTTTCATAGATTTCATAGACATTTGGTATGGAAGGGACCCCGGAGGATCATCGAGTCCAGCCCCCTGCCCTAGGGGCAGGAAGTCAGCAGGGATCATAGGATCCCAGCAAGATAAGCATCCAAATGTGTCTTGAAGGCGAGTTGGCAAGGGACATGCCAGTCCCAGTGGGCATGAAGCCAGGAGAGGCCAGTCCCAGTAGGCATGGAGTCAGGAGAGCTCTGCTAACAGCAGCAGCAGCAGCTGTGTCCTTCCCCCGTGTATATTGATGCACACAGGGCCAGGAGGGAGCTGCCCCTACAGCAGGCAGAGTTCTGGCCCTGTACACATTGGGGGGCACAGCTGCCAAGCAGGGAGTTGCTGAGAGCTGTCCTGGGAAGTAGGCAAGGGATGGAAATCTGCTTGTCCTCCGGAGCTGCTAGTTCCACACCAGGAGCTGGGACAGGGGGCAGAGAGCTCCCCAGTCCTGGTGCTGATTGGTTCTCAGCTCCTGTGGGTAGCGGGGGAGCTGAGTAGCACCAGGACTGTGACAAAGAGCTCCCTGTCTCCTGTGGCCTCCTGCTGGTTAGGCCAACTGGGAGCAAATTTGTTCCCAGTATTCGCAGGTAGCAGCTAACTGCACAGTAGACTAATTTACTGTGCAGTAAATGTGCACACGTATAGACAGTGATGCTTTACTGTGCAGTAAATTAGTCTACTGTGTAGTAAAGCATCTTGTGTGGACACACCCAGCAAGTAAGGTACTACTCAGTCTGTAAAGATGGCAGAAACAGGTCCTCAATAAATAAAGGCTATAAACTGTGCTGACTTAAATAGCATTACATAGACATAAATAAATAAATTGAAGTACTTTCAATAACTGCATTTCCATTAGCTCAGATTCAAACAGAATCTCTCTCTTAACACTGACAAGCAACCTCAACATCCTGCACTAAATGTTGGTACATGAAAAGAGTTGTCTGATCAGAAGAAAATGATGTGTGACAAGATAGATGCCTCATCTGGTAATGCTAGTAACTGAACAATGAGTCTGACTGATCTACAAAGGATCAAATGAAAGCAGGTTTTTGTGGGGAGGGAACCCAGTACCTTAATTATTAGCAAAGCTGCCTGAAGTCTCGTGCAATCCTGAATAGTCTGGGCCGGGCATGGCTGTAATGATGATTTAAAAAACCTTGAGCTCCACGTCCTGCTTCCCCAGGGTGGTCGAGCCATGAATAAATCCTCTAAAAAAGGAGCACAATCACAGCTGTTTAATCCTATGCATCTCCAATGCAATTTAAGCAAACACTGTTAGGAGCAACAAGGCAGTAATTACAGAAATGATGAAGTGAAAAAAAGCATGATAGTTTTACATGGCAAACATTGTATTTTATCTCGATAGAATAATTTCACCTGAAGATCCTGATCATGCTAGGCTAGGAATTGATCACTGTGGAGAGAGTGGAAACTAAGGTGTGCTCTCCAGAATATCTTGGAATACTGCATTAATAGATAAATCCTTTCCAACATAGAATGAAAAATAGAGGAATCCCATATGGTGAATAAAAATTAACAATCTATGTCTAATATCAAATACCTATGATTATTAGACTTGTTAGTCAAAAATCTCAATACACTGTGGAATGTTTGTAAAAGTGTCTTAAAATTTCATGAAATTCCATGAAAATATTTCTGGTTGTCTTAGATTTTATCCAAATAATTTTATTTAAAAAAACCCCAACAACAAGAGTCCCTAACTTTTGGCTCAAATTTGATTTTATCCATAACAGTAACTAAAAATTCTCCAGGATGCACAGCTATTTAACTTTTTCCTCTCATACCTTCATTGTTCTAAATTTGTAAAACAGCGTATACTGAAGTGTAATAGACTCTTGTCAGCAACTGCTGACAATTTGATACTTTTCATAGCTTTTACAACTGACATATATTAAAAACTATAACATACATTGTTGAGCATGAATATTTTTAGTCCTTTGCTTACAGGCATGTTACATGGTTTAGCAACTGTTACTGAAGAAAAATAATAATTTTGTATTTCCAATTTTTAGTACATAACCTTTTTATATTGAAAGAAATTTGAACTATAAAAATTAGTTTTCCTAAGCAAATGGTCTTTGACTATTTGAATAGTTGAGCCTAGTTTATTAATTTTAAAAGAAAAATATAGTTATTTAATGCCACTGACTCTTGTGTAATGCCAATCTTTCCTGAATCATTTTTCTCAGCTGTTTTTCTCGCAGCCTTTCTTCCTGCTCCTCATTTTCAGATTTTGGTTCATTGAGGGTCCCATAGATTTTACTGGCTTCCCTTGGAGTGAGGTAATCCAACGTAGCCGCACAGGTGATATAATGACGCTTCCAAGCGCCGTGTTCGTTGTCTGTTGGAGTGTATGGCAGGAACCATCCAAACTTGATGCATTTTGGCATCCACAGACAATCCTTAAGACAAGACGACAATAAAAGAGGAAAGGCAAGCTGTGAGGTAGGGAAAAAAGTTTCTACTTAAAACCCTAAAATAAATTATAGTGCTACTTGTTAACACTTGCAGGTATTTGTCTATGAATTATCTAAAAATGTGGCAGGGGCTTAAAGCCTGCTATGGCATTTTCTTATGTGTTCCTGAGAAGGAATACTCAAAGCATATTAAGGAAATCAAATACAAGCATTGCATTTGTCTTCTTAAAAATTCTTCATTTGGAAATATTGTACTGTCTCCTTGATTGTCATATTTCTTCTAAAAAGAATGCAGAAAAGAAAGAGAAGATTAACTGTTGAGCTATTATGAGCAACTTTTTAAGATCCATATTTATCTGTGTATGTTGTGTAGTACTTATGTTTTATACCGGGCATGTCTACACATTCATTTACTCCAGCCTAGATTTACTGTGTGTCTACAAAAAGAAGTACTGTGCTGTATCAGTGGTGCACGGTTATTTTTAGCTGCTACACACCGTAGCAACGCACTATAATGAGGAAGTGTGTTGCTTTGAGTAGCCCTCGTCTGGACCCTCTCAAGGTTATCCACATCCTTCTTGAAGTACGGTGCTCAAAACTGAATGCAGTACTCCAGCTGTGGCCTTACCAATGCCACACAGAGGGGAAGTATCACCTCCTTAGACCTGTTTGTGATGCACCTGCTAATGCATGATAGAGTGTGGTTAGCTTTACTTATCACTTCGTCACATTAGTGACTCATGTTCAGCTTGGAGTCTACTATGACTCTGAGATCCCTTTCTGCCACTGTGCTACTTAGAAGGTCATCTCCCGATCTACATGTGTTGGTGATTCTCTCTTCCCTAGGTGCAGTACTTTGCACTTATCTTTGCTAAACTGCACCCTGTTCTGTTCTACCCACTTTTCCAACCTGTCCAAACCTGCCTGAATCTGTTCCCTGCCCACCCATGCGCAGGGCTGTCCCTACGGGGGGAGAATCAGGGTGACCACCCCAGGCCCCATGCTTTGGGGGGCCCCGTGGAGCCAGGTGGAGCAGCAGCGGCGTGGAGCCAGATGAAGCGGTGGCTCCACATCCAGCTGCTTGGTACCACCCCCACCCGCCACCAACATTGCTGCTGCCAATGGCGCTGGCAGCTTCTTCGGATCAGGGACCATGGGATCGGAGTTGGGGCGGGGCCCCACATGGGCTGATTTGTCCCGGGCCCCACAACCTGCTCGGGTCACTTCTACCCGCGTGTTTACTTTGCCCCATAATTTGGTCTCGTCCACAAATTTGGACAGAGTGCTCTCCACACCCTCATCTGAGTCACTGATGAAGATATTGAACAGCACTGGTACAAGGACCGAACCTTGAGGAACCCCACTGCCCACATCTTTCCACGTCAATACCGACCCATCTACCAACACTCTCTGGGTTCATCCCATAAGCCAATTCACCACCCACCTGTCCATGTAATCATCTATGTCACAGACACTTAGTTTATCTATAAGAATGGGATGAGACACCATATCAAAAGTCTTTTTAAAATACAAGTAAATGACATTGACCTCAGCTCCTGCATTTAAGCATTTTGTGACCTGGTCATAAAAAGAAACAAGGTTAGTCAGGCAGGATCCACCTGCTATGAATCCATGCTGGTTGCCCTTCAGCATTTTTCCTGTTGGACGCCAACAAATGTGTTCCTTAATTTTTTCAAAGGTTTTCCCAAGGATAGAGGTGAGACTAACCAACCTGTAGTGACCCAGATCCTCCTTCCTCCCATTCTTGAAAATAGGGACCACATTGGCCCTTTTCCAGTCATCTGGGACCTGTCCTGAGCACCAGGGTGCTCAGGCAGTCTTGCCAGTGGTTTTGCTATGACACTGGCTAATTCCTTCAGCACACTTGGATGAAGATAGTCTGGGGCTGCTGACTTAAACATGTCCAGCCCCTCCAAGTGTCCCTTCACTAGGTTGGGGCTAACTGTTGGTGGGCTGGTGTCCCTCTTGTGCCTGTCTATAATCCAACTGGGAGATGTGTCTTTATCTGTGTTCAGGAATACAGACGAGAAAAACTCATTGAAGAGCTCAGCTTCGTCACTCCTATCTGTCACCAATTGCCCTAGTCTGTCCTGTAGGGGTCCTGTGTTGCCATGCGCCTTCTTTTTTGCTCCCTATATACCTGAAGAAGGACTTTTGTTGTCTTCAATTTTTTATGCCAATCTAAGTTCCGTTGCTGCTTTGACCTTTCTGACTGACTCCCTGCAATTGTGAGCTAAGTAGGTATACTCCTTCTTGGTGGTTACTCCTGTGCATGTGCAGCCCAGAGCTGGCTGGGCAACTGACTGAAACAGGATAGTCCCTAGCTACCTCCAGGCTGCAAATGCTTCCCCACACAGCTGGGGGCTGGCAGGGAACTGTCCAGGTCAGGGGTAGGTCCCAGCCAGCTCCAGGCTGGGTGAGAAACTGTCCCCATGCAAGGAGCTCTCAGCCCCTGCTCCACAATCAGAATCACAATCATGGAGTGGAAGTTGGGAAGCTTGTTCCCAGCCCCACCCCACAATTTCAGAGTAGGGGCAGGGAAGAAGTGCCCAGCCCCTACCCCATGATTGCTATCAGGGAGCAGGGGCTAGAAGCTGCTGCCAGGGCACAGGAAAATTGTCCTCACCCGGGCATGCAGGTGGGGATTAGGGAGCTTGTTCTCTGCCCAGCTTTGTAAGTGTAGAGTTGGGGGAGGAACAGGCTGGGGAGCTTGTTCCCCACCCAACTCCATGCAGGCAGAGCTGGGCAGGGAACAAGCTCCCTAGACCCCACTAGCAAGGAGCTCCCAGCACCAGCTCCATGACCACAGGGCTGCTGCTGGGAGATGCTCTGTGGTCTTGGGACCACTATTGAGAGATGCTCATCTCCCAAAAGCAGGTCCATGACTCTGGGGCTGCTGCTGGGAGATGCTCATCTCCCAGCCTGAGCTCAGCAGTCAGGGGCTCAGGCTGGGAGACCCTTATCTCCCAGCCTGAGACCCGTGTGGGGCTTGGGCTGGGAAATAAGAGTCTTCTACCCTGAGGCCCATGACTGCGGGGCTCAGGCCAGAAGATAAGGGTCTCCCAGCCCCCTGTACCCCGACTGCAATGGCAGAACAGAAGCTGGGTGATAAGTATCAGCCCCTGCTACCTAATTGCAGCTCTCTGCTGCCGGGGCAGGGGGACATAGTCCTTGCCCTGGCTTCTGTGGCGGAGCCTGCCCTGGCAGTAGGCAGTTCCATACGTTTAAAGTCAAAAGCCAAAGCAGGTTTAAATATAGAGTCAAATCAGAAAAATCAAATGATAGGATAGGAGCAGTCTTCTGGTCAGAGAGAAGAAAAATACCTTTATGTGTAATTTTAAAAACTTGCTAGAATTGCGCTATATCTATACTCAGATTGCTCTGCCAGAAAATTAGCATATGACAATGGCCAAATGGTTTTCTGTTAACATTACTAAACTGGCAAAGTTGTGCCTTTTCCGGGTAAGAAAAAACACCTCATGCAAGTGAAGCAGAAAAAGCACAATTTTGCTCTTAGACTTGCATCTGCACTGGGTCAGAGATCATAGTTCTTCACACCCCTGCCTGACATGGCATTATTGCGTAGACCCGGCCCTGGATAAGGTTCCAATAATTCATCAGAGTTAGTGAATTAAGTAAAGCAAAGTTTATAGGTTCACTCTATCAGGTATCATAGGAATAACAGTCTGGTGCAAATCTTTCCCATTTTATAATATTTCATTACCTATCTAATTCCTTAAAAGTGTGGTAGATGGACACATGATGAGACTTTAATTGATAAGCACATATCTGACATATCTGAGAAAATATGAAATTCCCTTGAAAAATTATGCTATATGCAAAGTATAAATGCAGATTTCCCATTTCATAGAATGATAAAACGAGGAGAGAAATATCAGGAACCACCCGTCTAAAACCACCTGCACTTAAAAACTTCAAATGAGAGAGATTCCACAACCTTTCTAGGTAAAAGGTTGCTCAACCACCCTTATTGCTCAGCCACCCTCGTAGTTAAAAAGTTCATCCTACTATCCTATGTAAATTTCTGTTATCCCAATTTAAACAAATTACTCCTTGTCCTGTCCCCTTTGGATCAGAAAACAGTTAATCATCAATCTCTTTATGACAACCATTTTTGTATTTAGAGAAGGCTATCAAATTCCAGCTCAGTCTTTTCTTCTAAATAATCCCATATCTTCCAAGCTTCCCTTGTAGGTCATGTTTTCTAGGCTTCTCATCATTTGTGTTGCTTTCTTCTGGGTGTTTTCTCAAAGTGTTGACCCAAGCCAGAGCTCCAAGAAAGCAGATGCTGTGGCTGGAGCCCATGCTGCTCAGCACATGTGGAGCTCCAACAGGAGCTGAGCTAACATGCTGGTGAGCTCAGATAGTTCACTACTCATGTATACTCCACAGCTGAATGGAGGGTACAACCATGCCATTGCAGCCCTGCTTAGCCTTTAGCCTTTCTTATTAGCCCCTCTTCCCCCTTCAAATCTAGCTTCCCTTCCGCCTAGCCACCTCAGATGCTTATCAGCCTAGCCACCCGCTTATCTGATGTCTGAGGGTATGTACCAAGTACCTCTCATATATATCAGAAGCACTCCTCTATCTGGCAGTTTTTGGCAGGGACATGCAGGTTGCATTCCTCATAAAGTCAGACCAGGACTTAAATAGAAGCATCTGGGGTCAGAGGCTACCTGAACAGAGCCCACTACAGGTAGAGGCAGAGGAACAAGCAGTGGTAGTTTTGGCATTACAATGCTGTCTAGCAACTGCAATGCTTCTTTTGGTACCTCTACCTCTCTAACACTACTGATAACCCAGCAAGCTTACACTAAAAGACCTTGCCACATAGAGAGGGTACTCCCTCTGCAAACTTCCACTCAAACTCCTCTTTTAGTTGGCCTGCTTGCTGACACCTGAAAATGTCCAGTTACTGTTCCTATTCCTATTGATATCAGAAAGTTTTACTGCCTGCAGAGGAAGTAGGGTTATAGATCTATGATGACCAGACCTGTTCAGTTAAAAATTTCCAGTGCCAGCTGACTTGGGCAGTTGCACAGAGCTCCCTGGGGCTGAGAAAAGAGAAGATGTACAAAGATATGAAACATGGCAGCATGCTAGTGAAGTCCACTTTGGTCACTGGAATCCTCTCTGCAAACCAATTTTGGGTAAACCTGTGAAGAGATAGATATTCAGATACTTTTATGCCACCTCGTCCTTCTCTTTCAGAAAGCCTGATTTGTCTATGAAGAATACCGTTAGGATTGACACAACTCTGATGTGAGCACTACAGTGCAAAGCCCTCAAGGGCTTATGAGGAAGGAATGAAAGCTGCTATATACACTATATACCTATGAGGGTAGTCAGCTATATACACTATTTATTCATCTAATTACTGGTAGTTGGCTATTACTCTAAATACGATCACATGACAGTGACATGGACTTTTTCCCCGAATGCTGCATCATGTAAAGAGAAGCACTGGGTTTCTATAGTAGATTCTGCAGTGAATTGTACATGTTGCAAAGCACTGGGCCAAAAGTAAATTAAATTGTGTCTGTTGTGTGGTATTCTGGGCATTTAAATCACTGAGGTTTGTTTCACTGTTCTGAAAAGAATTGAAAATGTAACCTTATGTTTGTGCAAGCTGCTTTATGTGATAACTAGTAGGTAAGAAGTTTAAGAAAGACAACTACTATGAATAAGAGAGAGAACTTCATCATTTTCTTAGGCCCATTTGAGGCCAACAAAAAAGGGAGCAGTCATTTCAGATGTTTGGATTGGAAAGGATTAAGATGTTCAGAGAAAGGTAAAAAGGAGCACATCTACCCATGCAATTAATGCCACCCAATAAACTCCAGCACAGTTTGCACCTGAGTTAGCTGTTTCTGGGCAGTGTCTGCATGTGCACCCAGGACAACAGTAGTTTGAGCCAGGGCAGAGCATCCCTGGGTAGGCTGCAGGCTTGTGTGGCAGCATCAGGCAGCAGAGAGGCTGTCTGGGGCACAAGAGTGCTCAAATTGAGAAGTTGTGTGGCTGACCCCCCAAGCCTACTGTCAGTCAGGGTCTGCTCTGCTCCACTTCAAACTGCTGTGGTCCTGGTCACTGTCCACACATGCTTTGTGTGCAGTAAATGACTCCACTATAAGATAGCACTGCCCCCAACGGTACTATCTTATGGTAGTTAGCTAATTTACTCTGCCCTAATGCCAGGACACGTGTAGACAGTAACACTCTACTGGGGAGCTAATTAGTCAACTCCGCAGTAAAGTGCATGTGTAGATGCACCTGAGGAGACCCATCTTTAATAATCAATGGCTAGGCCTCAAGTATGCAAATCCTTCTGCAGACACCCACCCAAACTGAAGTTAGTTAGACTACAGGTAAAGGGATTTAATGACTAGACCCTTAGCTTGTAAAATCTGGGAATTAAAGATGTTCAGTACTTTAGAAGGTTCCACATTTTATGCCCTGATCCTACTACATGTAACACTGGCTTGACCCTAACAACCTGCCTAGGTTAAAAATTGCAGGACCAGAGTACTAATCGGTGAGCTCCCTGTGTGGCAGGGAATCTTAGTTCTTTTTACAGTACTGATCAAACTGCCAGTACTACCCAAACAGTATCTACTGCTTGTTTTACTAGGCAGAAAGGTTGTATTTTTTTATTTCACCTTTAATGCAAGAAAAGGGAATCTGGATCTTCAAGTCTATATTAGGTAAATTTTAATAAACGCACATCATTTCAGTGCAACATTAATGTAGATCTTAATCTATTCTGGGGTCTTTAATAAAACAGACTAAGCAAAATTTCTGAGGGGGAAAAAAGGAAATGTTTAAAGGCCCCAGTGTTACAATGTGATCCATGCAGAAAGTGATTTCATGCAGAATCAGTGACTTGCATCATAATCTGATGTACCTGTTTAGAAGAAAATATTAACCAAGACCTTTTAATTAACTTACCTTAGTTGTGATTTACTGCATTTCAGCAATATTGTGTGCAGGAACTGTTTGCGCTGCTTGTCTGTCCACAGATCAAACCAGTGGCTTATAAGTCCAACTCTTTCCTGAAAGAGCTACAAGGAAACACAGTATTTTCATACACAATTCAGCATGTCATATAACCCTGTGTAATCCTACTGCGTGTCTAACAAAGCTTGTAGATTGTATGATCCTACAAAGAGAAATGGGACTGAGACATAGGTTATGTTTCAGTGATACTGGTCACTGATCTGCTCTATAAAACAAGCCAAGCCATTTCACATCTCTGCCTGTTTCCTCTCATATCTTTTTATCTGCCGTCTTCGTTGAATACATGAGCTCTTCAGGGACAGTGTATAGGGGCTGGATTCTCTGCTGGGACCTTGAGCTCCCGCTGGTACACAACAAAGAGCAGCACTAATGAGTAGAGTATTATGGAGAATTGTGCCCATTGTTCTTATTCCTTTCCTGTCTGAATAAATCAGCTCTCTCGTGTATTTACAGAGCAGCACTGGCTGTATATCTGCCTCTGATGATCCTTGACAATAGGGATCTTGATGGAGACCAGACATTAATTTTTGTCCTCCTTAGCACTGGGTTTTGTGGGGGGTGGCACTCCCTCCAAGTCAGTGGTTTTCAATCTGTGGCCCACAGACCCCTGGGGGGCCGCAACAGATGGCAATGATCAAAAGTATGTGAATACCCACACTTACAATTCAAAGGGGTCCGCACATCCATTTGAAATTTCCAAAGGAATCCACAAAGAAAAAAGGTTGAAAACCACTGCTCTAAGTTAAAAGGAGGACCTCAGCTTACCTGCCCCCTGAAGATACAGTCTACTTCCTCTCACTCCCTCTTCCAACTGCTATTCAGCAAAGATCTCATTCCTTACACCTTCTCATTTTCCCAGCAGGCACGAACATGGACACAGATGTGCATTTAGAAGCAGGCTTTGGGGAAATATACCCATTTAATTAAGAACAGTTTCTAATCTGATTAAAGAAAAAGAACCATTTACTTTTTAAAGTGCTAATGTTTCAATGCATACATTAGTTATTAAAAAGAAAACACATCATAACAATTAATGAAATAGGATGTTCTCATCTTAGTTCTCTACTGTGTTAGAGACAATTGTGAACCCACTGATGCAGTGGTCTCCAACCTTTTTAAGTAGGAAATCACCTTTGGCATTTAAAAGCAACCTAACATCTACTGTGCGCCACCGCCACCCCACCCCACCCAGCAGGTAAGTCTGTGGGGAGGGAAGGGGGAGCAGATCAAGGCAGGGGGAGAAAAAATTATTTGGGGGCACACTTCCCCAGCTGGTAAGTCCCACCCGACTGGGGCCCCACTCAACTTACCTCTGCTCCTGCCTCTGCAGCACTGTCCCTCACCACGGGGGCCTCAATCTAGCCCTCGCCCCTTCCCTCCCCATGGACTAACCTGCTAGGCTGGGATGCACGTATGCATGCACATGGGTACTCAGCCCCCAACCCCAGCCTTGGATCAACTCCAAAATCTATTGGTGGATCGAGATCCATTGGTTGGTGACCACTGCACTAATGGATACAGTAGATGTACTGTAAGCAAGTCTCAAGCCTAATGGGGACAATACCTGTTGCTGACAGAAATCATGGTGGTAGTACTCTTTGTTATTTATCTGCATTACAGTAGTACCTGAACCCAGAGCCCTAATTTCTTAGGCCAATGGCTCTTAACTAGGGTGCTATAAGGTCCTTACAAGAGTGCCATGGGGTGCCTCACAATGTTAGCACATTTAGTTTTTACAAACAATTCAGAAGATATACCCAGAGATTTCAAATAGAAATCCATAGCTGTGGTCTTTCGGAGTTCTTTGCAACAGAAAAGCTGTTCTATTATGTTTTTATGTAGGCAAAAAGAGAGCGAAAACTAAAAACTGGCATTTTTCAAGGGGTGCCCTGAGTCTATCCAAGGATGCCTCAGATCTAAAAAGATTGAGAACCACTGTCTTATGCCCTGTACAAATGCATAAAATAAGGAGTCCCTACCACATTTTTATTAAAGGGTCAAATAAAATAAATTTGCAGCAATTCAAAGGCAAGACATTTTTATAACTTTCTTTCATATGGGATTGTTTCCAATATATTTACCCATTTACTTTTACCATACATACCTCAGTGTGCATATTGTAAAATCTTCCCCTGCCACTGTGTTGTCAAACACGAGTACGGTATTTTTAAGATACATGGCAATTTGTGCCAGCGCATTTCAAGCAAATCAGGACAATCATTTCTACCTGAATTTAACTTACGTGCTTGTTGAATGATTTGTTTGCAATAGGTGTCCAAGCACTGAATCTTGTATGCAAGCTCCCAGTGGCCTGGATTTGACCAGATAACTCCCTGATGGACTTTTCAGTACCTTCAGCAAGGAGCCCTAAGCTCCGTTGTTTAATGGTGTGTGGGGTAGGTGTTACAGAAGCTGTTGTCATCATCACTGCAGCAACAGTTCCATCAGTTATAGACTCACTACACAGTTCAGACTTTTGCTAGAAACCACCTAGACATTTCAATGAATTAAATACGTTGATTCCTAGGAGAGAGAAGAGTACAAGTCTGGATTCAGATCTGAATTTCAGTCCCAAACGCCGCAGCTGACATTCTATTTGAAGCTGGAGCATGAGGTCAGAGTATGTATGTAAAGAAAATGTTAAAAATAACTTGAGGCCTGCACATACAACAGCTGAACACCAATACAATTTTGTACACTGATGCAAAATGCACCAGGACCTGGAGCAGACAGACAACTTGTTATCCTTGGGTAGTTATTATGACACCTCACCATTACACAGCATGGGAGCTGTTGCTTTGAACCAACAGTTACCCTAGGAAACTACAGCCACATACACCACATATGTTGGTGTAATTTACACTGGTGCATATTTACTGCTATTTTTTCCTGGAGAAACTCTACACAAACTTCCAATGAGTTACCTTAAGGTAGGGACTTATGTCATTTTGTCCCCACTTTTTTTTACACTCATGTAAAAGCAGCTTACATCAGCACAAACACGTCCTGTGTCTAGGCATTTGATGTTAATCTTACATTTTACAATCTTATTTGAGTGGGATAAATGTATCCATAGATAACCCCTTCACTTGGACTATGACATTCATAAGTGAGGCTAGGACTGGTTAGTGAGTACTGTACCTAGATAACAGGCTCCCCAAGAAACCCAAGGTGCCACCGGAAATGGCACTCAGGAAGGATTGATTTGTAACAGGGCTGTCGACCAGAACTTTGAGCTAGAATTCTCAATAAATCCGCAAGAAACAATATTGTCTTTTTCTTTTAAATGAAAACTGATACAGAAATAAAAATGTAATTAATTATAATACAATTCAAATCAGGATCAAGTGCCTTCTTATCAATGAGTTCTTCAATATAAGGACTAGCATCAGATCCAGCGAATCTCCTAGTGCCAGGCCTGTGACCATGGAGCTGGCACTGGGAGATAAGGATCTCCCAGCCCCCACTACCTGATCACAATCTCTGAGCAGGGTTGAGGCTTGGAGCAGGCAGCTCGCACAGGCACGAACCAATCTCCCGTTCCCTGGTGGCCAGCTGACCAGGAGCAGATTTGCTCCCAGTCAGGCATCGATACAAGCACTACTGCGCAGTAAGTAATCTTAAGTAAATTTGCTACTTGCATTTGCAGGTAGAAAATTTACTCACAATTAGTGAGGTTTACTATGCAGCAAACATGTGCATGTGTAGACACACACACTTCCTGGGCACGTCTACATGAGATGCTACATCACCGTAGCAACGAGCTATGGCAATGTAGCTTGTTGCTACAGCAATGTAGCATTGGCAGGACAAACTGTAATGCTGACACTACTGCGCAGTAGTGACAAGCTATGTTGCTGTAGCTTGTCACTACAGTGACGTAGCATCTAAAAATAATCATGCACCATCGGGACTTGCTTTAAAAAGTACTAAATGACTGCACAGTATCAAATGAGCAGTCAGGGGCACATGCTGACGTGACCCCTGCGTAGTAAGCTATGCTACTGCACAGTAAAGCGTCTCATGTAGATGCACCCTGAGACAACTGTTCCCTTTGTTATCAATTAGAGCAAGTACTGAACAGGTAGAAAGAATAAACTGCGCTTGCTAACACAGAAAACTTTCCTATTTCCAGCTGAAATACAATGGTGGGAAGGCCTGGGAAACATACATTATGACAAGCCCTTTCTATAGCTATTACATATTGAGTAAATATTTATTCTAAAGATAAAAGGTCTCCTGGATTTGTATTTTTCTAATAGTACAATGTCTTCATTTTAAAGGCATTAAAAGAGTAAAGTTATAAGGGAACTACAACTAGGATAGAATATACTTACCTGACTTATAAACTGGCTGGAACAAAAAGGCATGGCACAAACACTCCATGAAATTTCTAAAGGCTAGAAATGGTCAGGACTTCCCCTGGCCCTTCACCTAGGTCGCACCCTCTGCAATGGCTACTATACTGGAACCATATCTCTACTGCACATAACACACTGCCACCTGCTGGTACAAACCGATCATGCCCACTCTACCCGATTTATTAACTTAACAGCATAAAAAAAGACTCATAGATTTCATAGACAATAGGGCTGGAAGGGACCTCAGAAGATCATCGAGTCCAGCCCCCTGCCCAAAGGGCAGGAAGTCAGCTGGGTTCATAGGATCCCAGCAAGATGAGCATCCAGTTTGCTCTTGAAGGTGTTCAATGTGGGCGCTCATTTTTCAATTTCGAAATCTCTACTGGTGTTGTTCTTCAACCTGCATGATAGGCCTCCACGCTACTAGGTTCTGCATTTTCTAGTGACAGTAACAAAACCAGAATAAAAACAAAGGCTCTTCTTCCCATAGAACACAAAAAAGTTGGTCACAGTGTATCGAATGCTTTACCTCTCAAGAGGGGTATGGCTTGCATCTCTTTCTCTCTCTCTCTCTGATGAAGCTGCTGAAAAGCTCCAGTGAAAGCTGGAATTACTGTTGTATTAGACAAGGGTCACTGCTCTCAAATCTCCATAGGAACTGCACAACAAGCTACACCCTGGGCTCTCGGCCAGAGCTGGACTCAGCTGTGTTTGCCTTGAGTGTGCCCCACCCTTAAAGAGGAAAGGAACAGGACCAGGGAGAAAGGAGTGGTTCAGATTCCAGTTGCGATAGACAACTTGCTGATGGTCACAGGGGGACTACACGACACCAGTATGCAGCCATGGGGGGAAAAAAAAAGCAAATGCAAGCCAAGGATGTAATCAGGCAAGCTATTTCTAATAGAGATATGGAAATATTAATGCCTTTGCACAACATACTAGTATATAACACAGTATATAATTCTGGTCTGCTATATTCAAAATAGACAAATTAAAACCGGAACAGGTAGAGACAAAGTCTGTCAGGATGGTCAGGTGAATGGAGAACCTATCTTGGCAGAAGAAACTAAACAAGCTTTGCTTATTTAGCCCAGTAAAATGATGGCTAAGAGAAATATAATTGTTGTCTCTAAATATATTGGGAGGTATTCCCTAGGGAGCCAAGAGCTAGTTAAGAGACTGCATTGGTGGAAGAACATGAACTGTCTAATTTCCAGCTGCATTTGTTTAAATTTCAAACCATAAGAGCAGTGAGATACTGGAACAACCTTTCAATAGGAGTAGTAGTGGGAATAAAATACCTAACATTAAAATAGAGCTTAATCCGTTTATGAAAGGTTTATATGGTGTGGCAGGCTGTATTTTCAGGATACTGCACACAATAATTCTAAGGCCCTTTCCAGAATTGTGCTTCCTAGATGCACAAACATTATAAGAAGATATAGGCAAGATGCCCCTTATGTTCTCATTCTAACTCTCTCAGTCACCCCAGATATTTTGGCTGAGTGGGAAGAGGAATGGTAAATACAGATGGGTGTACAGGGTTGTCGTCCTGGCTGCTGCCTGAGGGTGGGGTGCCAGAATGGATGTGGGAGGGGCTGCCTCCTTCTCGATCCCCTCTGCACCCTTCCTAAAGAGGCTCCAGCAGTCAGGGCAAACGTGCAGTCACAAGATTAGTGCCAGCAACAGCCTCACTTCTAAGGGAAGCCACAGCTACAGGGGGCGAAAGTACCAGTGCAACAAGAAGTCAGAAAGTTAACGCTCTCACATTCCTTCTTTGTCTATTTTTAAATCACCACTCTACATATGTCTGTGGCAGTGCTCATTCCCCGCACTGGGCACAACTCTTATTTATGCCTCTGATCATTGCAAATCACAAGAACATCCATCCCAGCCAGTGAACAATGCAGCAAATAGGTCAGCAACCCTTACGTAGGAAGAGGATTGTTTTTTCATGAACAACTATTACAGAAGTAGGTAAGATTTTCCAAATAATAAAGCTTGAAAAATCAGGTTACAAAAGCAAACAATTTTCACAGGGTCATGAAGCCAGTCAGTGGCACTATTGGAAACAGAAACCTGTTGTATTCCAACGTCCAATATCCTCAATGATGTTCTTAAGAAATAGCAAAGCCTCCTAACATTTGTCTCCAATAGAAATAGGTAATTTCACAAGAAATGGACTAAGATACTGCCTACATTTCCATAACAATGCTGATTAAAATATTTGCAACTATTTAAACAAACAAGGTGCCACCACACAATATTAGCACTGTTAGGTATGGAAATATCAACATGATTCATAAAATAAACCCAGAAATTTCAAATAGAAATCCATAGCATTGAAATGTTCTGACCTGTTTGTTGTCCGAGTCCTTTGCAACACAAAAAACTGCTTTTTTCCAGAATCAAGAAATAAGAGAAAGCTAAGAACTAAATTTTTCCAAGCGGTACCTCGAGTCTAAAAGCTTGAAAACCACTGATTTAGACAGTAGGTTTGGCCAGTTTTTATTCTTTATATTTGGTTACCTTTTATCTAGAACGTTGCCCAGAAGACAGTAGCTTATTATCTCAATGGCAATAAATTGAGGTAATAAATGTCCTAGTAGAAACAGAATATATTCAGGTTTGGTGATAAGGTTTCCTTGGCAGGGGGAGTGAAGTAGGGAATACTAAGCATCTAGCTCAACAAGAAGACATCAGTGGCTTGACATCTAGTGAGAAAAAGATACTGACTTCAGCACCTTGCTTGAAGTTTCAGGCACTCTGGAGACTCAAAATGACCCCAAATAAACTGGCAAAAGCATCATAAATCAACTGAATGCAGTTCTGTTTCTACTAGGATGCTTATTACCTCAATTTATTGCCAGTAGGATTATAGTGAGAAAGTTCTTCTACTATCCAACCTAAAAAGCCTCTGCTGCAATTTAAGACCATTGCTCCTAATCCTGTTCCCTTTTGCACAGAGAATGGTTTGTTTCCATCCTCTTTATAATCTGCCTTCAAATATTTGAAGACTGTTATCTAATCCCCATCTCAGTTTTCACTTCTCCCTACCGCATAATCCTTGTTTTTTCAGTTTTTCCTCCTAAGTCATGTTCCAAAGATCTCTAATCTTTTTCTTCGCTCTCTCTCCTGGATCCTCTCTCGTTTGTTCACATTTTTCTTGAAGTGTAGGACTGGAAACCGAATTCAGTACTCCAAGTGAGGCCTCACAAGTACTGAATGGCATGGAAGGTTCAGTAATAGTCAGTATGCTATTGTAGAGTTGTACCGGGGGGGGGGGGG
>NW_005841963.1:2694707-2700749 GCF_000455745.1 Alligator sinensis
GGGGGTGTTGCAACAGGAACAAACAATTGGCTTAAATTCAGCTTATGGTCCAGTCTGATCCCTACCTCCTTTTCATCAATGTGGCAGCCTAGTCCAGTTTGTAATTGTGCATGCAGTTGTTCTGTCCCAAGTATCAGATGTTGAAATACAACAAGGACAAGTTATAGTGCAAATGATGTTTAGAATTCAAAACTATGTGATTTACATGATGCAGAGGGGTAGCTTGTATGCTAAATCTAGGTGGGTGATCTTTTAAAAATGCTGATCTGGGCGAGAAAAGAAATCTAAGTTGCAGAAACTCACACCACACAAGAGTTGATTATGGAGAGAGAACTTTACTACATAAAATGTGGGTAGCGTATTTTAAAATGATTTGTATTAATAAATTCATTAACATTTTTTTTAGTGGCATTATTGATCAATAAAACACTGAAAAAAGTATGCAGATTGTCCACGTATTGAGTAAGAAGGCAGCAACATCACTGCCACCTTAGTTAAAATCACAGCAATGCGAGAGAACATATATACATAAGTGAATTCAGACATATGAACAATGCTGAATAGGAAAAATGTACTTTCAAGTTTTCCCAAATTTTATATTTAATAAGGCAACAACGTACAGCATGGCAGCACAAGAACTGTAGTTAAATCTCTAGATTCCAACCCGGATGCACTGCAGTGCTCAAATCAGCTAATACAAAAAAAAAAAAAAAAAAAAAAACAATGGCAACGAAAAACGTTTTTTGATTTATTAGACCAACTTGTTTTCCAACTATTTAAGTTGGTCTAATAAAAGATATCAGATTCACCCAAAGAACCTTGTCTGCCTATGTCCTTAGACCAACACGGCTACAACCTACACCCCTAAAAAAAATCATTGCATTTGAACTATAATTCATTGTTGTGCAAAAAAGGCTTCACTGGAAAAATAAAATACAGCTTCAACATTTCACTGGAAAAATAAAATACAGCTTCATGGAGATGTCCCCAAATCAAGAAATCGACACTCTTAACTGGTGGTAGTATTTGGAATATCTTGAGCATCAGCCAAGTGTAGTTTTTGTCTAGAACAAAGTGTTAAGGAATTACATTTTTCACATAATGAAGCACAGCTACGTGCATATTTACTTTACATGTAGCTGTGATGCATTGGTATTTAATATATATACAGAAAGTTAGACTTGAGGAACAATACAATACATGTGGTTTGAGAAACTGGAATACCACTATGCATTACTGCATTTATACACAAAGCCAAAGTGTGCATGGTAAAGAGGAAACACACTGTCTGCATTTAAACAGCTCACTGTCTGTATCTTCTCTTTCACTGCAGAGACTAAATGGACTGAGGCAAGTTTTCCCATAAAAAATAAAAGTAATACACAATACATGTTTATTATTTTTCTTGCTTAAAAAGATACCAATTCAGTCTCTAAATGTAAACTTAACGGTAAAACCTTAAAAATGGGAATGCTGACATTTAAAAACTGGAGGTATCTAGAAAAAGAATAGCCCTGGTTATGTGCATTTATATTTAAGAAGTAGTAAACAGTCTGGCTCAGCATTTTGGTGTACATACCATTAACTGCTGGGTTGGTATGAGGTCATCTAAAATGTGTATCAGAACGTTATCTTTGTATTAAGATTAAACATTTTTGCATGAAAAGAAATGTTGCCTGTTGTTAAATTAGATATTTAACCAAAAAAGGATACATAGAAGAATTCAGTTCTTCCAGCTGCAATGTAAATGGACAAAGGATATGAAAAAGCACTGTAGTTAATTAATCAAATAAATATGTCAGAAGTATAATTATTAATGGTACCCAACATAAATTTTGCCATTACAAAATGCAACACAAATTTTCATAAAAATACTTCAGATTAATAGTACTGATGGTCTAAAAGCAAAGATAAACCTACATGTTATAGGAAGTTTAAAGAAATTATGTTTATCAAATACTTAAATTCATTAATGTTTACAAAATAATACTTTTTCCTTTATTCAACACCTTAAGTTTAAAAATAAGTCTAGATTCTCTTCTGTATCTGCTCTTCACTAGATACAAGTAGAAGGATTACAACTGAGATGACTGCAGTCCCCTGATATTCAGACTGGCTTAAACAATCTTTAGCTGAGACAAGTTTACACTTTAGGCTGCACTGTAGTGCGCTACCTAGCAAAATTGCTCTAAGGAGCAATCTGTAACACAGGACATACGTATTTTCTCAAACAGGGGGAACATCTTAGTTCATTAAAACACATTTTTTTCAACACACCTAACCATGAATCCATAGATCTTAAAAGTTGTACAGAAAATTGTAACCCTATTCACTGCCACATGTATTCCTGAACTCAGATCTAGTTCCGAGGAAAACTTTCCAAGGGAAGCCTCATTCTTCCTTTACTTTACTTACATCTGATAGCAGCCTGTCCAAATTGGAGTCACTGGCTATTTTTCTCTTATCTTCAGGAAGTTCTTCCAACTCCCCATATAGTTCCAAGTTCAAGCGTGCCAGCTTCTCCTGCATACTCCGCACATGTTCCATCTGTTCTATGGAACATTCATTTCCTGGAAAAAGGAAAAAAAAAAAGAAAAAAGATTAATCAGACTTCTGAAAAAGTTTTACAGTGAGGAAGACAGCAAGGGCCATATTACATGTCCATCTTAAGTTTCCATGCTACATGCAAGAAAGCATTTCAATATATTTACCTTCCACATGATTCATTTGTGGCTTCTATATTCACAGTTGATCTGATAATAAATTACTATGAATGTATTAATACCAGCCAGTTCAATGGCAAGAGAGGGACATTTTAAAAAGGTGGGGCATTAATCACCCTGCTCTGAGTGAAGGATGTATACGCTAGTTTTAGTTCATACTTATCCCTTCTCTAGACCGGGACTTTATTTTTTAACTTAAAGAAGCTGCTCTGACTAATCTTTTTCCTATGCTAGATTTAGGTTCAAGCACCTGAGGCCAGAAAAGCCCTATGCAGAGTCCTATCACACAGAAAATTGTGACATTATTTCGTATTCAAGCACAAGAGTAACCTAGGCCGTGCAAGTTAAAAGCAAAATATCTTCAACTCCACTAGACTCAATCCAGCTCCTATTGAAATCAATGCTAAAGCTCCACAGAATCCAAGAGCTTTATGTACTACAAGATCAGGGTGCTAAATAAGAGCAAGCTTATTTCATGGTTACATATTAAGTACTGCAGTGCAAATATAGTTTTAAAACTGTTACTTTATGCCAAAATAGCAAGTTTGATATGCTGTACCAATTAGAATATCAAATCTTGGAACAATACATAGACACTTCAATTAATAGGGTCACTATCACAAAAAAAGAATCTGAAGTGAGAGATCGTGTTCAACTGAGCTTTAATAGCATGCTTGTCTAAAACAAAATGAATCTGTCTGTAGCTACTGTAGCTAGAATATCTGCTTGCAAAAACTAGTATCTTATACCTGCGAAGGCAGCAGTAGTGCAAAGAAAACCCACATATTTACCAAATGCTTGGAGTTTGCCAGAATGGAAGTCATTCAAAAGGCTCAGCAGTCCCTTTTCCATCTCCTGGACATCTGATACATCTGTGAGAAAAGAGTGCTGTATTGGAGCGGCCTGTGCTCCTTTTCCTTCTGTTGCAGGAGGTTTGGCTTTCTCTTTTGTTGTTCTAAAAGGAAAAAGGATGCATTTAATTTTATTTAAAAGAAAAGGGGGGCATAAGGAGAGGGAGAGAGAGAGAGAGGGAGAGGGAGGGAGACACACTATTTCCTCCTCTGGAGACTATTTTAAGAGCTTCATCAAGTTACAAAAAATGGATCTCAGATTTGCCCTAAGCACAAAGACTCATACCGCTATCATAACAATAAAGAAGGGATCCAAGAATCTGCTTTCCTGTTATCACTATAAAGTATAAGAGAATGCACAGATTTCCCTTTTAAAAATATTAAGAAAAAGACTTTGGATTTCCCCAAAACTTCAGTTAAGCAGATTCTTGGGACTCCAGCTGGCATCAAACTGGGCCCCTGGGATGTTAAAATGGCAGCCCAATTCACAGATTAGACACTAAAACAGTGGCAGTTATTTCTAAAAGCTCCTTTAAAATTCATAAAATATGCATTAATGGTTGGCGACTATTTATCTAAGCTTTTAACTTATCACTAGGGACCTGTTTTCCCTTCAATAAAACTTCATGAAAATCAAATGTAGTCTTAAATACTCTATAATATATACAAGCATATAGAATGTTTAAGTAAATTCAGTGTTATTATTTAAATTCTCCTGACACAAATAGTTTTGTTGGCTGAATATAATCTGCAAACCTGGACTTAAACTGTGGTAAACTGCCATATGACCAGCTGCGTTTGAGGCAAGTTAATAACTTGACCATCCAGAGACATGATCTGTACATAAAAAATATTTTAAGTCAAAATGTAACAACTGGAGGCAAATTCTTCTCAAATCAATGCTGTTATTTTCCTGCCACATTTTGCGACATGAGGAATAATTCTACAATTTTCAAATGTTACTGAGCCCTATAACTGTAAATCACAAACCAAACAATATCAGCTGTAACTACAGTAGATGTATGCTTTGCTTTTTGGTTAGTCTATTAAGTATTTCCCTCAAAACACTGTATTTTTTCATAAAACGCAGGAGAAAAAGCCTGTAGCTCTGAATGACAATCAACAAGCTTCCCCATTCTACCAATACTGGTTCCTTTAAACTAGCTTTCAATATAGCATTAGCAAATTAGATAAACATTTGTAACAGTTTATCTACTAGTGTTTTTAGAATTTTTGTTCTCAGTCTGTACTCTCTGGCAACTTGCAGTATTTCACTGTTTAACAGTTAACTAATACTTTCCATTCAAACCCGACAATTTCCATCAAACCCTTCACTTGCATATCACTGGGCATGTATACACATGCGATACATGCGTATGAAAAGACTCCAGAGCTTATTGCTCCAGAGCTTTTTTCATGAGTAGCAGCACACATGTAGACACTGCCCTGGGCTGGGGCACAGGGTTTGCTAGTGTGGGGCTAGCCAGCAGGCAGCCCCTGCACTGAGAAACCCTGAGTTCCATGCAGCCGCTTGGCATCACAAGGAGACAGGGGGAGAAGTATGTATTATATGTATATACATACATATACACACAAGAGCATCTGGTGCAGGAAACTGGTTCATGATAGCTTGTGCTATATACACAAGCACACCCCTGTCTAGATAGATAGACAGAGTCAAAGTGCTGTGGTCCTGGGCACACGCATAGACACTGCTCCCGGGAGCAATTGACTCCCGTGCGAGGTGCATCAGACTTTATCGCTCTGCCTTAATTGCATATGCAGATGCACCCTTTGCATCTTGAGTTGGTCTATAAAAGGTGCATAGGCCTACCTGACCTTCTGATGGATGCAGACACATACAGGTTTTGCGAACAAAAGTTCACTCCATCAAATGCCAATATAGATCAGAAAGCCAGGCAGAGATGTGTGTGGGCCGGGAGCGGTCCGAGGCCCTCGGGGGCCTGTGCGCGGCAGGCTGTGGCCAGCAACCCGGACACGCTGGGTCGGGGAATGCAGGCCAGTGGGCTAGAATTAGGCACGGACGCTTAGCGGTTGATTAAAGATTATTTTACTTACACCGAAGATGGTCGCGGTGCAGGCAGGAAAACTTGCTTGGGTTGCGGTTACAGACAGAAAAGAAGAGAGGCGGACAAGAGTTCCTTCCACGCGACCCTCTAGCCCAATCCGGTTGAAGGCTCTAAACACGTGAGCCCGTCGTGTCAACCGAAGAAAATAACTCGAAGCAAAGAGCTCTGGATACACTCACATGAAGTTTGCTAGGCTCCGTGGAACTTGTGCGCAGGGAAGGGGTTCGTCAAGGGATCGTTCGGCGACGGGGAGAGGCCAGAGGTTGATCAGACCCCTATAGTCTGCGCTGGGTTCGATAGGCTCCGCAGCGCTTAGAGATCTTCACGAGACATGAAGTTCTCCTCCTCCAGATGGTTGTGGAGTCCTCCCTTGCGGGG
>NW_005841963.1:2700823-2712968 GCF_000455745.1 Alligator sinensis
AATAATTTAGCAGTGCCGAAGCGCGCACAAACAAAATCACACCCTTGGGTTGTGACAAGATGTACCTTTATGGACTAACTACACTAAATATCAAGTCTACTAATGTTCATCTCTACCCATGGTGCAGGTGCATGTGTTCACTTCATCAGCCACTGTTGTGTTATAAAGCCCCCAAATTCTTGAATTCCCATGCAGGGAAACCAGGGATGACCCTCCCCCCTGACAGTGACCTGAAGTGTGTTTTGCCCCACAATCCTAGCCTAAACTCATCTCCTTATGCAACTGCACTGCACCCAGGAACCAGCTGCTTCTCCCAATGCTGTTGCAGCACCCTGGGGACTTTCCCTTTCCCCCACCGCAGGGCCACAGTTCAGGATGCCTGGCCATCAGACCCCCCACCCCCAGAAGATGCTTCCTCAGCCTGATGAAGGGTATTTATAACCCAAAGCCTGCAAAGAAGCATTTTTCCCCAACTCTTTGAGCTGGTCTAATACAAGGCATCACATTTACCCCAAGAACTTTGTCTGACGAAGACAGCCCGGCATTCATTCCAAAGTTGGCCCCACTCCATCCCAACGGGGTGCTTGGCCCAATGAGAGGGATCTCCCCTCCCCCATCCCCCTGAAAAATACCTGCTGTTCCCAGAACGCGGGTGGCCAGGGCTACAACTCTGCTCCTGGGCTACCCCCAATCGCCTGAGAAGCCCCAGGCCCGTGGGGGGCAATTAAAAGACGGGTCAGTATAAGCCAGCCAGCCAACACTGCCCCCCCCACCGCGGGCGTTCCAACGCCTCAGTGCCCCCCGAACGCGCGTGCGCTCTCAGCCGTTGGCCTGGAACGGGCAGGTTACTTCCCTCCGTCCCTCCGCGAGCGCGAGGCCCGGCCCGGCGGCGCCACCCACCGCTTCAGCTTGGGCCTCTGGGCCGCGGGCTGCGGCGCGGCGGGGGCGGAGGCCGGGCTCTTGCCCAGCCCCAGGGTCACATCCCGCTCCTGCCCGGCCGGCTTGTTTAGGGAAGTGACGATCCTGAGTCATGTGACCGAGGGGTCGGGGAAGGGGAGCAGCGCGGTGTATGCTGGGAGATGGAGTACGACTCCAGTGAGGCACCTAGGAGTGAGCGAAAACGGATTCCCAGCATTCCCCGCGGCAGGAAGCGCCCGAGCCCTGGGAGGGAGGAGAAGGCGACACTTCTGGCCACGCCCCCTCGCGGAGTCTGGCTACAGCGGGCCTGGCCCCGCCCCCGTCTTGCCCTCCCTCCAATCACAAGGCATCTGCTGCCGGCCTGGCTCCGCCCCGCCCCTTCTCACCTCTCCCCTCAGCTCCTGAAGCCGAGCCTGCCCCGCGTGGGGACGGGGGCGGGAGGATCGAGCGCGAGGCGGCTCTGGCTGCAGCGCTGATTGGGCAGCAGCCGCGGGGGGGCAGGCCACGCCCCCACGTTCCCTCAGCAGACGAGAGCTGCTTCACCCGCTTCCTCATTGCCAGGGGTTGGTTGCTTTCCTGGCGCTGATGTTCCTGCTGCACAGTGAGCATGTTCTCAGCTATGTCTGTTCGCTCAGAAAAGGCCCAAATAGCAGCGTGTTAGGTCCGGAGCCCTCAATAAGGAGCTGAGGTTAGCCAAAGAAGAATTTTGTCCGAGGAAGACGGCCTGGCATTCATTCCAAGGTTTATGGGGCAAAACCCTTCTAGGGTCACCCCAAACCATGTCTCCACCACCGTGCTGTCGGAAGCCGGGCACTGCCCACCTGAAGCTGGGCGCTCGTGCCAGCCTGCCAACCAACAGCCCCCCAGAGGGGTTGCCCCCTGCCCTGTGCATTGTTTGTTGCCCCGACTAAGGAGCCGAGTTTGAGCTAGGATTATGGGGTAAAACTCCCTTCAGAGCATTGCACACCATATGTCTCTGTGCCAGGGAGACCCTCCTGAAGAAGTCCCGGCTCAACCCAAAGCTTGGTTTTTGCATGCCAGCCTTCCAACAGGGGTTGCCAGCTCTAAGCTATTCTCAGAGAGATTTTTTTCCCCACAATGTGACATAATGTCACTAATTGTACTGTTCAACCCATTCACAGTATCAGTCTCCCAGACTGCTTTCAATAGCCACCAGGAGATGGATGCCAATTCTGGTAGACTCCCGACCTAACCCGGGGAATTGGCAACCTACTGCCAACTGATGCCTGTCCAGGCCTGTGTGCTGTTTATATAGCACTGAATAAGGAGCTGATTTTGGGCAGGGATTATGGGTAAAAATCTTTTCTTGTCACCCCAAACCACAGGTCTCTGCCACCAAGAGACTCTCCAGAAGAAGCCTGGGCAGGGTGGTGCCCAGTCCAAAAGTCAATTTTTTTGTGTCGCAGCCTGCTACTGATAAGGAACTGGGAATAGGGAACCAGCTTCATCCCCATCCCTTTGGAGGACTTGGTGTCAACCTCCAACCCTCATGTCTGTCCCTGTTATTGTTTTAAGTCAGCGCTTTTCAAAGTTGAGCTGAGCCCCCCCTTTGAGTTACAATTTTGTTCGTGCCCCCTTCCATCCAGACAAAAACACACATGCAAAATATGCTTTCATAAACATAACAGAGACTAACACAAATGACCTAATTAAATTACCTATGCCCGTCAATTTCAAATTCCCAAATACTGTACTTACCACTTACTGTGCAGGGGTGTGCCTGTTTCTCTGCAGACAATTTACCAATTTGTGGAGAGATTTTTTAAACCAATACTCTGAGGTTGTCCCACACTTCCAGTCTCCAATGGTACTTTTCACAGAGACAGTATCGGTGAGGTTCTGTACAGCTGCAGCATAAAGAACCAGAATTGAACAGGATCAGGAATCTCGGAGCCCGGAGAGCACTACTTAACAGCCTCCATTAATTTATTCTGAGAGCCTGTGGAGTGGGCTCTTGTTTTCCAACTCTTCCACTTAATCTGTTCTCTGAAGAAGTGTTTCTCCCAACATTGAAGGAAATCTCTCACCCCACACTGCCATTCATAAGTAATTCCTGTTACAATGAGCAGCTGAACTGGGACAGCCATGTGTTGATTCATGAGCCTACTCAGGCCATTCCGCACTTCTGTCAGGTAGCATTTCTTTAAAAGGAAAATAATTTACTTCGTTTGCCACAGAGCTGAGATGTGCACTTATTGCATGGGCCAGGTTTGCTCTGGGGGCTGTGAGGGCTCCTTTTTGCAACATTTTAATTGCCTTTTCCTCCTGAAGCTTCCCCCTGCTCCCTGCAGAAGGGATGCGAAGCACACAGCTCCCATGGCAGAGCCAAGTACTTCTCTCCATTAGGAGCCTCTCATGTGTATGCTGGTCCTGCTCCAGCCCACCCAGAACTACATTCTTGTGATATAATAATAATAATAATAATAATAATAATAATAATTTTTAAAAAGTAACATATGTCTTGCAAAAGCCCTCTATCCCCCACATTCCTTCATGCCCTTCAGGCAGGCGTGCCCCACTGTTTGAAAATTGCTGTTTTAAGTTGTCCCAAGAAATCAGTTGGTGCATACCTGCAAGTCCCTTTTAACAACAAGAGAGGGCACTACCCATGATCTCTCTGTGCCTCAGATAGGTCTGGGCCTGTTATGGTGCTGCAACATTTTAATTGCTTCCTCCTGAAGCTCCCCCCTGCTCCCTGCAGAAGGGATGCAGAGCACACAGCTCCCGTGTTGCAGTGGATGTAGTCTTTCTGAACTTTAGGAAGGCCTTCAACGCTGTCTCTCACCACATTCTCATTAAAAGATTAGATGACTGTGGCACTGATGCCTACACACTCAGATGGGTCACAAATTGGCTGGAGGGCCGCACCCAGAGAGTGGTGGTGGATGGGTCATTTTCAACCTGGTGGAATGTGGGCAGTGGTGTTCCCCAGGGCTCGGTCCTTGTGCCCCCACTGTTCAATATCTCCATTAGTGACTTGGACGAGGGGGTGAAAAGCTCCTTGTTCAAGTTTGCGGATAACACTAAGATGTGGAGAGAAGTAGGCACATTAGAAGGGAGGGACAGGCTGCAACTAGATCTGGACAGGTTACAAGGGTGGGCGGATGAGAACAGGATGGGTTTCAGTACTGACAAGTGCAAGGTACTGCACCTGGGAAGGAAGAGCCAGCAGCATACCTACAGGCTGGGGAACTCCCTTCTCATCAGCACAGAGGCAGAAAGGGATCTTGGAGTCATTATTGATTCCAAGATGAACATGGGCTGCCAATGTGAGGACACGGTCAGGAAGGCTAACCGCACCTAGTCATGCATCCACAGACGCATCACGAGCAGGTCCAAGGAGGTGATCCTCCCCCTCTATGCAACACTGGTCAGGCCACAGTTGGAGTACTGCATCCAGTTCTGGGTGCCACACTTCAGGAGGGATGTGGACAGCATCGAGAAGGTCCAGAGGAGGGCCACTCGTATGATCGGGGAGCAGCAGGGCAAGACTCTACGAGGAGAGGCTACGAGACCTGATCTGTTCAGTCTTCACAAGAGAAGGCTGAGAGGTTGGCCGTCTATAAACTTACCAAGGGGGACCAGCGGGGAATGGGAAAGACCCTGTTCCCCTGAGCACTACCAGGAGTAACTAGGAATAATGACCATGAGTTGATTGAGAGTAGGTTCTTTCCTGCCCATGGCAGGGGGTCAGACTTGATGATCTGCTTAGGTCCCTTCCGACCTTACCAACTATGAAACAGACAAAATAGAGATGAGGGAAGGTAGTTAGGGATTTGCTATAGGTGGTCTTCAGTCTGTGGTATGGGAGTAAAATACAACATAGTCACTCCCTCTTCCAATACCAGTTATTTGAAATGTGAATTAGGGTTGATGACCATCACTGTCACGAGTGGTGTAAGCTCACAGTAAGGGTTCTTTCTGTGCTCACAGCAGTTTCAGAAATCTCCAGAAAATGACGGTGTTGCTCTGGCTACTAAAGATGGTGGTAAGTGATATTAGTTAAAAGTTGCTGTTCATCTTTTGCTGTCCCAGGATATTCTGTTTGTCACAGCACAAATGTATAGTGCAATACTCACTGGAGAGAATTGATCACCAGTGGTCAAAGCCAGTAGAGTTTCAGCTTGCTATTCTTCTTTACTTAACTAAGCTCTCTCTCTGCATCTCCTGCTGCAAGAGTGTCAAACTCATTTGGGTTGGACTAGGGACAGAAGTTACACATAAACCAGTTTAAATGATCAGAAACTGGTTTAAACCTGTAACAGAACAGAAGTCCAGTGCACATAGACCAGTTTCAAAATGTCTGAAACTGGTTTAAGATAAACCTGGTTGAATGTAGTATCAGACTTAATTAATTTCGGTCAAACTGGTTTGTGAAACTTCTATCCCAGACCCCTTCCTGGTTCAAGATAAATCGGAGTTCCCCAGTATGCTTTGCAGCCCTGGGCTGGGTTGTGCTGTCTGCCCCAGAGAGCAGAGCTGGCCCCACCCCTCTGCTCCCTAGCTGGAGCAGTGAGAGCTGGCTCACTGGCTGGCTAACTGGCCCCCACTAGGCAAACCCCAGCTGGGGTCTAGGGCCAGGGAGGGGGGTTAAATTCTCCTTATCCTGAGTACAGAGCTGCTCTGCCCTCCTGGCTTACTTAGTGCTGGCTGCAACTGTGGACTACAAATCCCAGAGGCACCTGGAAGCAGGAAGAGAAAGTGATGATGAGCAACCCTGTGCAGTCCTGCTGCAGTGATTGTGGACTGCAAATCCCAGAGACCTCAGGGGCAGCACACAGCCCATGCTGACTACAGTGCCAGAGAGCTGTGCTTTAGTGCCCTTCCCCCAGCTTCTGGCTTGAGGCACTAAGGGCATGTGGCTGCATTGCCTGAATTAAAACTGAATGTCTGTTCATTTGCTTATTGGATCAAACTTTGCAGCTTAGATTAACATGCAAAGACTAAATCAATTCAGCCTCAGGCTTTTTGACCATGTGTACTTAGCCCAGGTGTGCCATATTTAAATTTCAGTGCTTCACCTTCTCACAGGCCAAACAACCCACCTCTAGCACTGGCAGTAACATTTGCAACTGATTGTACTGACAGTAGCTCACATGTTAAACCTCACAGCTGCTTCAGATGCTTTGTCAACATGGGGGTTATATCACTACTGCAAAGTGAACAGCAGCAGTGTTAACTGCCAGGTGCTGCCCCACTGACTGAATTTATGGACCTATGGGCCAGACCTGAAGATGGGTCTGTAAGACTGCAAGAAGCCCCATTGCCTGGGCTCTTTCAGGATCACTTCCTTCCAGATGAAAATTGTAGTAGTGCTTACCATCCTGGTCCTAGGGTATTTTGATTGGTCTGAAGCTAATCATTTTTACCACAGAGAAGCCAAGTGCACCTGTGCCACATGTCTCTCATTCTCCCTGTCTGCCCTGGGAGGCAGGTAAATGTGTGTTGTGAAAGATAAATGTAAACCTTCTTGCAATGGGGTGCAGGTGTGTGGCAGTGGTGACTCAAATTTCACCTAACAGTACTTCAGTTTAACAGGAAGGGACAAGCAAGCGTGATTTATTTACACACGTAAGTATCCAAACCTGTAACCCAGCAAGGAAACCTGATAACACAGTTACCCCTTTGAATAATGCAACTTATTATTCAAACAGTCTCACAAGGACCCTCCCAGGTGAGAGTCTTCACCTTCACAGCCCAACCTGTTGGAGAAGCCAAAAGGAATTCCACTGCCTGCACTAACTTCTGCAGCCTTTTCTGTGCTACTCGCTGGGGTCCCCTTCATGCAAAAGTTCATCTTTCTCCCAGCTGCACTTAGACCAGGCTCCTCCACAGTCTTCCTAGTGCCTCTTTCAATGGTGCCTGGAGCATATGAGGGAGCAAGACCTCTGTCCCCTACTCTAACCACACTGGTTCCAGGCAAAATGAACCCTATGTTGCAGTTCCTCTTTCCCTCTTCCCTTCCTGCTAGCCCTCAAGGCAGGTTGGGAGCCTTAGTTCAATCCAGCTCCCTAGGTGTCGTTTTCCTGGGCTTTGAGTAGCCTCACCCCTCTTTGCTTAACTACTTGCAACCCAGATACAATAAGTGGAAATTTCAGAATTTTTCTGCCATTCAAGGGTTTCTATTCAAAGCACAGCTGGAGATGGTCATAGGAGTTTTGACTGAGAAGAAAAGCCTAACATGAAGGTAATTGTTCAGCTGAGATCATCCTCAGTGCTTCATGTGTGCTAGTTATATCACTTTTTAAGGCGAAACAGTGTTTATTTTGGAACAAAATATTTCCAGTGTTCTTAAAAGTTTTCCAGTCTAATACATTTCAATGAATTTTAAGCATTATTTTCTCCCCCAGGTGTCTGCAGTAAAATTTTACTGTCAATTTTAGACAATTTTGGAGAAAGATGTTAAATTAATTTCAGGTACTAACCAGCATTAGAGTCCCTCTCATCAGCCATAAACACTTACAGTTTACAGTCATTTGTTCCCATTTGGAAGTGTTTTACTTTTCTATGCTGCTGCTTAAAAGACCCAAACAAAAAGGGAAATATGGAGTTATGCATATGGAGATATTTACCAGCATAATTACATCACTAAAACTACATGACTATAGAAATATTAGTATAACTATGTATGGAGATACAATATCAGAATAAGCATTCATGCAAGGCATTATAGTGTTATATCACTGTAAATATACTAGCAAGTTCTCTTGTGTAGACATAAAAAGTATGATCCTGCAAATTTCTCTACAGAGTTGCTTCTCCATATTTAGGTGATTTCAGAAGGGCGTGCTCTCTCTCTGGGTTTAAAGGTACATCTGTGGAGAACAGCTTATAGATTTGGGATGTGATCAAAAGTGAAACTGACTATATTTAAAAAACCGTCAAGTGGCCAAATCGGAACTACAAAGGCATATGTTATCTAAGGTTCATAAGATTTTGGGAGGGGTGTTATCTTTTATTGGATCAACTGTATGGACAAGCTTTTGAATGCAAGATATTCTTCATCAAGATTGAGGTGGTTGTGGATTCTCCATCATTAGCAGCAGATTTCAATATCTTTTGTGTGTTGGTAGAGTTAAAGTGAGGTGAGGCCATGATAGTCCAGCAATTCTGCGAGAGGCAAGGACATTTTTGGCTTGTTAGCCTTCATTGACGCAATTGCATGTTTGGAATAAAGTTAGGCAAACTTTCAAATGCAATACATTCTTCATCAAGTCTAAGGTTCATAGCAAGTTTTAGATGTTACTTCTAATTATATTCTGTTAAAAATGTTCAGGCATCAGGGAGATTGTTCAGTGAATGGCATGTTTTTAATACCTGAGGTGTTTCATGTTTTGCAATACCTGCATGGCCCTGCCTTATATTGAGTGCAACTCTGCTTTGGGAGTCCACCCAATTGTCTCTGGGAGTGACACCCACAATTCCTTTCAGTACCTTCATCTGTTCTCCAGATGGCAGCATGAGTTCACCCAATGGATCTGTTAATAACTTTATATTCTATCTTTCATGTCCACAAAGCAGTGGCTTAACTGTTCTTATTTAAACAAAGTTATTTGCTTGGGAATAACAAATGCTGTTGTAGTACTATTATAATAAATGCATATCCAACATTTCTATTGTGTTTTCTCAAATAGTACAAGATGAGAAGATGGGAGAATAAGTGTCTGGTGGTATTATTTCTTAATTTAATTATAAATTAAGCCCTCAAATTATATTTAAAAAGTGTTAATGCAGGCAGCAAGTTTGTACTATCATGCTTGGATAACCAGTAATGTCAGCTTCAATTTCTAAGCTAGAAAGTCAAGGCACCAAAGAATACAGTCTCATTTTATTTCTTCAAATGACTTTTCTGTGACCTCAGAAAACAATCTGAACAATTCAAAGCTGGCTCTAAGAAGCTGTTGTAACAAGTTTTAATCTTAAATGGGAATGCAAAGAAACGCGCACATTAAAACAACTCTTCCAAAATGCCAGTAATTGCATTTTTTGAGAAAGCCTTGGGAATCCAATTTTGGATAATCTGTGTCATGAGAGAAGGCAGGAAAACAGATGTTTACTCTTAACTAATGGTATTCATATTTCCTATTTCTTCATGCCCACAAATAACTGTTCAGTTTTAAATGAAATCTGCTTGAAGCCCAGCACTAGAGAAAGCAGTAGACTGGTCAGGTTTTGCAGTGGATCTGTGAAAAGGGCCAAAAAAAAAAAGCATTAGATTTGGCAAATCTACTCCTTATTAATTTTTTCTTTTCCCATTTGAGATACTTTCTCTTCACATGGTCTGGAAGTTAAAACAAAGCTCTCTGTGTCATGGCTCCTAAGTTTTATTTTCATCTGTTACTGATTTTTTTTGTGACCTTGAGCAATGAATAAACCCCCAATCTCATAAACATTCATGCACATCTAAGTTTAAGCAGGTAAGAAGTTCCTTTGTAGGCAACAGTGCTGTACACTTACTTGAAATGAAGAATATGAATAAGTTTTTGTAGGTCAGAGCTATTCTCTCAGCAGGTGTGTCTACATGTGCAATTAATGCAACTGAATATACTCTAACTCAATTTGAGCTGGAGTAAACTAATCCTGATCTCACATTCTACATGTGCTTTTAAGCATAGTGCTTTATTGCAGTATAGGATAGTACCTGTGTCTGATGGGACTATCCTACAATGGAGTAAATTTATCTACCGTGCACTAATTGCGGCACAAGTGTTGACGGTGACACTTTACTGCACATTAAATTAGTCTAATGCTCAGTAAAGTGCATGTGTAGACACACCCAATATATTTCACCATTTTATTCCACTGAAATGAAAAGTATTTATATCTTGGGGCAAACGTGGTCAATGCAAGTACAAATGTGACTATTTCCTGTGTTTCTTAATGAGCTAGTCCTTCACATGGTAATTTCATTATTTTATCATTTATAGCTCTGAGGCACAATGCTTCTCACTTCTTCATTTCACATGCCTTCTGGAGTGGTCCATAAACCTTAATTATTTCTGAATTACCATTTTAAAACCCTCTGGCACTCACAAAAAAACCTTTTAGAAGTCCCATTGTTCCACAAAGTCTCCCAAGGATAAAAATATTGTGTTGTATTTTTTCCTTAAACCTTCTTGTCTTGTTCTTTTTTATACTGTTAGACTGTAAGCCCTTCAAGGCAAAATTTGTGCATTTTTATTCAACTTCCTCAATTTGCTGAAAAATAGCTTGTGTGCACTCATGCCACTGTGCAAAAATAATTTGTATCATCAGCACAAATCTAGGAATTTGATTCTTAATTAACTCATTCTTTCTCTCCTGGCTCCTAAACAGTGTATTCAGGCCTTATCATGCCCGTTGCCATCAGCTTCCACAAGAATTAATCATATTTGACACCCTGCAGAAAACACTAACTCTTGCACTTGAATGGCCTTATTTAAAACTAAGGATTTTCAAGACTTTGTGTTGAATTCTTAATTTATGACTAGAGGACAGTTTACTTGTTTATTTTGACATCTGAACAGCACACATTTGTTGAAGCAGGTAAATGTTCTTCTCTGCCACCCACAAAAGCTGAAAAGTGGGAAGAGTAAAACAAAAAGTGTGACGTGTAGTTGTGCATTATGCAAAGAGTATACAATGCTTGCATACCAAAAGTATATTAACAAAATTAAGTCAAATCTTCTTAGTGCATTGTTAAGTAACTTTCATTGGTCCCCTGGAAACTTTTGTGATGGAGGAAAATATACTGTCTCATTGGCTTGCTATTTACCTAAGATACTTAAAACACTCAGAAATCAGTTTGGTATGTGAGTTTTTGAGAACGAGTTTGCCCTTTTGGCAAAATTACTTTTACACAGCTTTGATTCTCAGGTCATCTTTTCATCTCCATCCACTCAAATGTTCCAAATGCCAACTGTTGTTCTTATTCACTGCTAACAATTTATTATTTCTTTCTTACACTGATCAACTTCTTGCCTTGAAGTTTTTAAACCATGATAGTGTCTGCGTATTTAATACTGATTTTTGTAAGAAAATTTTACCCAAACCCTGCTTTATGCCCATCTCTTAATATTCACAAAATAGCATCACATTTTCATGTCCATAAACATGGAACAGAGCCACTTTAAATCTTTAATCAGGTCATCATTAACGTTCTTGTTTTTCAGTGTTAACCTTTGGTTCCTCAGTCTTTCCTCCTGATCCTCACCCCTTACAAAATTGGTCAGCAATTTTCCCAGTGCTCTGGCAGCGTTACTATTGAAATCTTTCTTGGCATTGGGCCAACTTTCTAGATGAATTGGTCTTTCTTGGGAAGAGGGTGAGTTAGCCTAATGGGTGACTGGCCCTAATATACACGAAAAGGAGAAAATAAGGGCAGGCACTATGTTAGGAATGTAAATTATGGGCTCATAGGGGAAGAGTGCGAAATGATATGTGAATTTCTGCTTATTATGAATGTATTTAGACAAAACTAGGTGATACTGTATAAAAAAAAGCAGTAAAAGTCACATGCTAGTACGTGAGAAGCCAGCAGTCATAGGCTTACAAATCATTAGGACGCTGAGAAATTTGTGCCAGTGTAAAGATACCATATGCACAAGTAAGCAACATATTAATTTCTTCATTATCATAATCAAGAAGATAATGTGTGGGCAAGTAAATATTGTACCTGGGCTGGTAAATGTTCACAGCAATATGGAAAATCTGCAAGGAATCTTACCTAAAACTTTCATAGTGGCTTGCTTCACTGCTTTTTTGTGGGATTTATGTCCTGTTTGACTTCACTTTCCTTGAGACTCTATGACTTGAAATAATATGACTATATATACTTATGATTTGGATACTTTGAATGAGTTAACTGGATTTAAAGTTTTTTTGGTACTTGTCGCAGAGCACCTCGGTGCTCTGCTCCTAGAGGGGAGGAACTGCCAGGGAGAGAGAGCGAGCCCTGGCGGGCCATAACGAGCCCAGCTGAGTGTTGCCAGGGTAACAAGCCCAGCTGAGGGTTGCCGGGGCAGCTAAGGGGAACCAGCTGCCTGTAGGAGGCAGGGCCTGGCCCTTATAAAGCCCAGGGCTGAGACCAGGCTGGGAGTTCCCTGCCAGCAGCCGGAGAGGCAGGAGCTCCCTTGGCTGAGATATAGCAAGAAGCCCAACTTGCAAGTATAGCTCACTATAGCCCTGAGAGGATTGGGCACTATGGTTTAGCCAGGAGGCTCTAGTT
>NW_005841963.1:2713941-2723427 GCF_000455745.1 Alligator sinensis
TTGGGCCGGCCTGACACGGAGCGAGGGACCTTAAGGAGCACACGGCCCTCCGCGAGGACCCCGCCGTGACAGCACTATTATTTAAACATGCTTGCAACTCATATTTTTGAGATCAATAGAATTGCTTATGTGAAGAAGCACATTGAAAATGTCCATTCCTCAAATTGTACAAATAAGCAGATTATACAGATAATATTATGAGTCTTGTTTGAAAAACAAGTTTTTAGCAAAATGTGTTTTGTTCAGTGAATAATATTCTATAGTTTTCTAAACATTATGTTAAAAACACAACCCATTTTAAAACCGTGAACATCAACAGCCAAAATACAAGGATAGCCATTGTTGTTATATGTTTTAGCATTTTTTTTTTTAGTATAAATTGTGCCCTTGGCACAAGTAACCTCTATCAATTGTTGTGGGAACTACTTTTATGGTATATAGGTCCACATGCATGTTGCTTTTAGTGTTGAGCATTAGTGTACGTACACTCCTGCTATACTTTTAAATCTTCAGTTTGTCCCTGGATATGATCAAACTAGTCCAGTTGATTTTCAGCAATGGTGTATAACTGTCAGAGCAGAACTTGTTCCTAAATTTCATAGATTTCATAGACACTAGGGTCTGGAAGGGACCTCATGAGATCATTGGGTCCAGCCCCCCCAGCCATAAGTGGGAAGTCTGCTGGAATCAAGTGACCCCAGCAAGTAATAAATCCAGCTGTTTTTTGAAGGAGTCCAGAGTAGGTGCTTGCACCACCTCTGGGGGGGAGTTTGTTCCAGACCCTGGACACATGCCCCATAAAGAACTTTTTTCTTATATCCAGTCTAAATCAGCCTTCCTGGAGTTTGTGGCCGTTAGACCTTGTTATCCCTTAGGGAGCTCTGGTAAACAAATGTTCTCCCAGGTCCTGATGTACCCCTCTTATAAAGTTGTAGGCTGCCACCAAGTCCCCCCTGAGCCTTCTCTTCTCCAGACTGAAAAGACCCAAGTCCCTCAGCCTCTCCTCATATGGCCTGCCCTTCAGGCCTTGGATTGGCTCTCCTCTGAACTCTCGCAAGCTTCTCCACGTCCTTCCTGGAGTGGGGGGCCCAATACTGGACACAGTACTCCAGCTGCGGTCTCATCAGGGCCGAGTAAAGCATGAGGATGACTTCCCTGGTTTTGCTTGAGATGCATCGGTGGATACACGTCAGAGTTTGGTTAGCTTTTCCCGCCAACACATCACATTGGTGGCTCATATTCATCTTGTGGTCAGTCAAGACCCCCCAAATCCCTTTCGGTCGAGGTGCTACTGAGTGTAGCACTGCTGATCCTGTAAGTATGCTGAGGGTTTTTCCTACCAAGGTGCAGCACCTTGCACTTTTCTGCAATGATCGCCATCTGGGTTTGGTTGGCCCACCTTGAGAGTGTGTCCAAGTTGGCCTGTATTCCCAGCCTGTCCTGCAGTGTGATGTCCCTCCCCCATAATTTGGTATCATCCACGAACTTGTCCACTTCACATCTGACTCCCGAATCTAGATCGTTGATGGAAATGTTAAAGAGTACTGGCCCGAGTACGGAGCCCTGAGGGACTTCACTGATAACCCTGCACCATGTTGATTTTTTTCCCTTCAACTAGTACTCTTTGGGTCCAACCCCATAGCCAGTTGCCTAGCCATCAGACCATATGATGATCAAGGCCACAGTTCCCCAGCTTAACCATGAGGACATCATGGGGAACTAGGCCAGATGCCTTCTTGAAGTCCAGATAAATGACGTCCACATCATCTCCCTTGTCCAGGGCATATGTTACCTGGTCATAGAAGGAGATGAGGTTGGTCAGGCAAGGCCTGCAGTCACAAAGTCATATTGGGTGGCATTCAGAAGCTTGCCTTCCGTTAGCCTGGTGTTGATGGCTCCCTTGACAATTTTCTCCAGGATTTTTCCAGGGACGGACGTCAGACTGATTGATCTATAATTCCCCGGGTTATCCCTCCTCCCTTTCTTGTAGATAGGGACCACATTGTCTCTTTTCCAGTCATCTGGACCTCACCCGAGCACCATGATTTTTCAAATATCCCTGCCAAGGGGGATGCGATGATGTCTGCCAGCTCTTTCAAGACCCTCAGGTGCATTCTGGTCCCATGGACTTGTAAATGTCCAGTTTCTTAAGGTGTTACCTCACCTGATCCACATCAATTTTTGGGCCCGTCACCCGCTCCCAAATTGGTTTGTGCCATTCCTGGCAGTGTGATCCTTGTGGGAGGGTGAAAAACCAACGCAAAGTCATTTAGGAGATTGGCCTTTTCTTGGGCATCTGATGTCAGTTGCCCCATTGACTCTCTCAGAAGAAGGACTTCTTGTTGTCCTTGATTCCCATAGCTAGCCTGAATTCGGTTTGTGCCTTGGCTTTTCTCAACCGCTCTCTGCAGGTGTGGGCGAGTGCAGAGTAATCGTCCTTGGTAATGCTTTCTGTTTTCCAGCTGGTGTAGGCTATTCGTTTGAGCTTAATGAGGTCCAACAGTTCCTTATTCAGCCATAGGGGCTTCCTTGCTCATTGACTGCATTTCTTGCAAGAAGGGATGACTTTTCCCTGTGCTTCAAGGATTGTGTTTTTTGAGCGATGACCATTCCTTGTGTACTCCTATTTCTGGCGGGGTACAGCCTCTAATTGCCTGACTGACCAGTTCTCTCAGTTTGCAGGAGTCGGCCTTCCCAAAGTTAAGGACTTCTGAAGTTAAGGACTTCTGTTTTACTGAGGGGTTTGCCTGCTCTTCGGTGAACTAAGAAAGTGACCAATTCATGGTTGCTGTCACCAAGCTTCCCCTCGATCCACAGATCGCTCACCAGGTCTTCCCCTTTGGCCAGGACTAGATCCAGCAATGCCTCTCCCCTAGTCGGTCCACTGAAAATAAAATTCTTCCTTTTGAAGAAGATCATTTTTAAAAAAGCACAAATTTATTTTGACAGTAACAAATATTCACACTGAGCCCTTATAGTTTGAGAAATAAAAATTCTTCCCCGGTCCTTGCATATTTACACCTTTCCACGTTTCCACCTTCATCAATGATTTTGTTACTAACTAGTGAGCTAACTGAAAGCCTGCCACTTTGGCTCCTTCAATACTAGAAATGCAGCAACACTGAATGCCTTCCAGACAGAGAATGACTAGCAGAAAAAGGAAAAAGCAATCATTTTCAGGATTGGGAGGCATTGTAAACAATGGAGTTTCAAAGCTAATATGTTGTGAGTTCAGCAACTACACTCTGGACACTCCTGGGTTGCACTAACAGTTATTTATTATTATAATTCTCTGGAATCATATCCAGCGTGAATCTTGACAATGACCCTCAGTAGATGTATGGTGATGGTGCAGGTGCAGGGGGAAACTGAGACTGGAATTGGAAGTGGGAGATAGATCAGGGAAGCTGTATGGGGAGAGACAGCTTGGCTGAGTAAGGAGACTGGAAACTTGAGGTAAATAAGGAGGTAAATAGGAAGCCAGTGTTTGGGAGAGTCTGAGATTATTTAAGGACCTTGCAGAGAAGACTGGAACATGTCCACAGTGGGATGGAGACAAGACGGGGTGGGGTAGAGTGAGGATCTATGTGGTACTTGGGAAACTGGGATTGGGTGAGTAAAGAGAATGGGAAAAAAACAAAACATGGGGGCGGTCACTCAAACCGAATGTAAAATACAGCAGGCAGAATAGCACCAGTGAATATAGAAACATGGGCAATGTGAATGGTGGGATGGGGAAAGATACAGATCAGATGAAAAGTCTGATAAAGGAGAATTGCAACTTGGATAGCTAGAGGGGGTATAAGTACATTTTCAACCAAGGTGACAGCACTGTGAGGTGCCTTAAGGTCCTTTCAAGGGTGCTGCAGAGCGCCAAACACTATTAGCATTGTTAGGCTTACAAACATGATTCACAAGATAAACTAAGACATTTCAAATAAAATACATAGTTGTGGTCTTTCTGAGCTCTTTGTAACAGAAAAATTGTTCTATTGTTTTCTGTAGGCAAAAAAAGTGAAAACTAAGAGCTGTCACTTTTCAAAAGGTGCCTCAAGTCTAAAAAGGTTGAGAGCTGGGCTAGGACCTAGGATAGTGTGGAAGAACTGCAAATGGCTGGTTAGGAAGAGTAGAAAGTGTATCTAGGAAGAAGAATCCAGACAGAAAGGATAAGATTGTCTAGCTAAAGAAGACATAAGGTATCATATCAGAAAGATAAATTAATCTGCACAGAACTCCATCATGCTTTACTAGACTGCCACATAATTTAAAGCTGACCCAGGCATATCTTCATTATGCATTTCTATAGCTACAGTGTAGATATAACCTGGGATTAGGATGAGGAAACTGAGGAGTGGAATCTTGAATTTAGTAGGTGTGGAGTATGGGATACAGATGAAGACCTAGGAGTGGGGAGGAAACAGGACTGGTATAGTGACAGTTTGAAGACCCTGGGGCAGAAGGAGTCAAGTTGTAGATACAGCTAGAGAGTCTCTGCTCATGCTCATTCAAAACCTGGAAAGGAATTCAGGATTCTTGAGTCTCATAATTCACCTGCTGTCAAATCCATGTAGTAAGCACGTCTACATGAGATGCTACTGTGCAGTGGTTACTGTGCATTTATTTAGTACTTGTTATGCAAGTACTAAATATTATAAGCAAGTACTAAATAAATTGACAGTAACAGGAATTACTGTGCAGTAGTATCAGTGAACACCTTTTAAGTGACACCATTGTGCAGTAGCCTAGCACAGTAGCGTCTTGACACAGTTTTTGTCACATGACAGTACTGCACAGTAGTATTAGGCTATTTCACTGTCAGCATCTCATGTAGACATGCCCAGTGTCTCCCCAAAAAAAGCCAGTAGTATATTGGATTGCATAAACAGGACTTGCAAGTCAAGGGGTGGGATTCTTCCATTCTATTCAGCACTGGAAAGCACAGGCGACTCGTGCCACCTTAGTGGGCGGGTGGGGGGGAGGGTAACCGGCGCTCTCACCTGCCCCCCTGCCCATCACCTAAGTGGGGAGCATGGCCAGTCAGGGGGTGCACCAACACTCTCAGGGGGTGCACATGCAGCCCCGTGCACCTGCTACACGTTGCCACTTCTGGTAAGTACTCATCTGGGGCGTGTCTAGACAAGTGCGCATGTGCATTTCCCTGGGGACAAATAGCAGCAGCACATAGTTGTTTCCATGAGGTACTAAATTTAATGCACATTACCAAAAATACATTAATGAATGTGCCCTCACCAGGTGGCATAGGATCTGTTCCCTTGTGGTAAGTATTATGACACTTACTTTAATTATATGATCACAAACTAGTTTTTCCACATAATCTTTGTGTGTGTAATGATGATGATAGGTGATCACTTGCGAACAAGTAAGACTGTCTTCCAAGGATCTTAATAGTGAGTCTGCAGGTGGCTCCATAGTCCAATTCTAGATCTACATATCTTGTCGCAGTGAGGACAGGTGTTTCCAGGAGGGATGGGCACTGTGTTGCAGAATTGGATGTTCTGATGTTCTTTTTGCCTGTTCCTTTTTTCCTCTTCTGCATATCAATGAGGTGTTTCAAAGTGTTGAGGCCTCTCCCAAAAAGCCTTCCTCCATTTGGTCGGTTCTCGCAAGTGTTGATGTCAATGTTACACCTTTTCATGTTTGCCTTCAGGGTGTCTTTGAAGCTCTTTCTTTGCCCTCTGACCTTCTTTCAGCTGCAAGAAAAAGATTTTCTTTGGAAGGCAGGAGTCAGGCATGTGAACAACATGACCTGTCCAGCGAAGTTGGTTTTGGATGATCAAGGCCTCAATGCTGTTGGAATTTGCTTCGGCCAAGACACTGATGTTTCTGTGCCTATCCTCCCAGCTAATCTGAAGGATCTTGCTAAGGCACCGTCGGTGGTACTTTTCCAAACTTGTGAGATGTTTTCTGTATGTGGTCCAAATTTCTGAGCCATACAGCAGAGTTGGAATGACAATGGCTCAATAAACTAAGAGTTTAATTTCAGCAAGGATGTCATGATTTAAGAAGACTCTCTTACTCAGCCATCCAACGGCTGTGCTCACACATTTCAAGCAGTGTTGTATTTCTGCACCAATGACTGCCTCTGATGAAAGATGGCTTCCAAGATAGGCAAAGTGTTCCATGTTCTCCAGCAATTTTCCATTGATTTGAATGGAGGGGGTGGGGTTGTTTCTCCATGTGGAGCAGGTTGGTAAAGGACTTGAATTTTCCTGATGTTTAGAGTTAGGCCAATACTCTTTTAGACTTCCAAGAATACATTAAGAATGGTTTGAAAGTCCATTTCAGATTTAGCCGTGACAGCATTGTCATCCGCATACTGGAGCTCCATTATGGATTTTGTCAAGGTCTTCGTTTTGGACTCAAGTCTGTTGAGGTTGAAGAGTCTTCCATCTATCCTATACACAATATCAATTCCAGGAGGAAGCTTTCTGACAATGAGGTGCATTATGGTGGAGATGAAGATGGAAAACAAAGTTGGCGTGATGATGCAACCTTGCTTCACTCCAGTTTTCACCTCAAATGGTTCTGTTTGATTCCCGTTGCTGAGAACCCTTGCTGACATGTTGTTGTGAAGAAGTCTCAGAACACTGATGAACTTGTTTGGGCAGCCAGTTTTGGACAGGATTTTCCATAGGACTTCGTGGTTTACAGAATTGAAGGCTTTAGAGAGGCCAAATACAGAGGTTGATTTTGTTCACAACACTTCTTCTGGATTTGACATGCTGTAAAGATCATGTCTGCAGTTACTCAAGATAGTCTGAAGCCACTTTGAGATTCTGGAAGAATTTCTTCTGCAAGTGGGAGAAGGCAGTTAGAAAAAATACGGGCGATGACTTTCCTAGCAGTGGCCAACAATGAGATGCCTCAATAGTTTCCACAATCAGCTCTGTCCCCCTTCTTGAAGATGGTAACAATCAAAGCATCCCTTAGGTCAGCTGGGATTTCTTCCTTGTTCCAGATTTTAAGGATGAGGACAAGAAGCTGATACATAAGTTGTTCTCCTCCTGCTTCGAAAATCTCTGCAGGTATTCCGTCAACACCGGCTGCCTTGTTATTCTTCGTTTTCCCAATGGCACTCCTGACCTCTGCCAGGGTAGGCAGAAAACCAAGGTCTTCTCTGATTTCTTTTTGCGGAAAGTTGTTGATCTTATCTTCATCAAGAGTTGAGTCATGATTCAGAAGGTCCTGGAAATGTTCTTTCCAGCGAGCATTGATGGATTCACTGTCTTATAGGAGTGTTGCTCCATCCTTTGATCTTAAAGAATTAAGGTCTTGAGTGCTAGGGCCATAGACAGCTTTGGTAACACTGAAGAAGTCACAAGTGTCACGGATGTCAGCAAAATGTTGGATTTCTTTTGATTTCTGAATCCATCACTCATTCTTCAGTTCTCATGTTCTCCTCTGCACCTCTGATTTTGCTTGTTGTTGTGCATTTTTCTTGATGGCAGAGTTGATGTCATTCTGCCAGGCAGAGACCTTGAATTTCAGTGTCATTTTTGTCAAACCAGTCTTGATGTTTCCTGGTCTTGTATCCTATGGTATTTTCACAGGATGAGAGAACAGCTGTCTTGGGTCCCATCCTGTGCTCCTCGACTCCTTCTGGGTGCTCTGTTGGTAGTGTCTCATTCAGGAGTTGCTGGAATTCTCTCTGCTTGAATGAGTCCTTCAAGCACTCGATATTTAACTTGCGCCTGCTCAGCTTCCTTTGCATTCTTCATCTAGGAGCAAGCCTGATAGACATGCAGGAATGGATGAGGCGGTGGTCAGTCCAACAGTCATCAGCGCTAGTCATGGCTCTCATAATCAGGACATCCTGGCGATCACGAGTCTCAACAATCATGTAGTTAATCGAATGCCAGTGTTTCAATCTAGGGTGTTTCCAGGATGTCTTGAACTTGTTCCTTTGACAGAACAGGGCATTTTTTATGACAAGTCCATGTTCTGCACACCCTGTTAGCATTTGAATTCAAACCCTGTTAGCATTTGAATTTCCAATGCCTTCTTTTCCGATAATACCATTCCAAAGTTTTGAGTCTCTTTCCACTCTGGCATTAAAATTTCTGAGAAGAATGATCTTGTCTTCCCTTGGGATATATGAGAGGATGGTGTCAAGCTGTGAGTAGAAGTTCTCCTTCATGATCTCAACAGCATCAAGAGTCGGGGCATATGCACTCACAATTGTTGCCTGTTGGTTTTTGGCGAGTTTTAGACAGAGAGTCATGAGGCGTTCATTGATGCCAATTGGGAGTTCTGAGAGTTGGTTCACAAGTTCATTTTTGATGGCAAAACCAACTCCATGTGTCCGTCGCTCTTCTGCTCTCCCTCTCCAGAAGAAGGTGTATCCTCCACCTTCTTTTTTCAGATGTCCTTCTCCAGCATGTCAAGTTTCAGATAGGGAAGCAATGTTGATGTTGAACTTCCTCAGTTCATGAGAGTCAATTGCTGTCCTTCGCTCAGGGCAATTGCTACTTGCATACTCTATTAAGTTTCGTACGTTCCAGATTCCAAATATCATTTTTCTTTCTTTGTGACCTCATAGAGGTGATCCCACTGGACACGGTTATTCAGTCACCAGGAACTGATTGAGACACAGTGTTTGGGGCACCTTTTCTACCCTCCTCCCCAAGTGGGGTGAGCAGAGTGGATCTTAAATACTTAAATAGGACTGCTCAGTCACGAGTGCAGCTGCTGAACTGCTCTTACTGCCTCTGTCCTCAAACAAGATAACTGAAGCAAACACCTACTGCCTACATGCTGGTCCATGACTAGGAACTTCCAGATCTCACAGTCCTGTCCCCATCGCCACTCTCCAATCGCAGTAGGAGTTTCCTGTTGTGCAGAGATGTACAATTCCCATAAGGAAGAGGCCTATGCATGACTTCTTTTAGTGTGAGGATGTTGTCGTATGCCAACAAATGCAAGGTTCTTGACAGATAGGGATCTAAATCCAATGGCATGGAATCCAAGACAATTCGAGATCCTTGATCTGCTGCAGCTTTCATCCAGCTTCACAGCTGCTGAAAAGGGGGTTACACTTTTCTTCCACCTGGTCCACCGTTGAGGTCTTCTTCTTGTGTGTATAATATTGTGATAGTATCCCAAGTCAGCCAAGGCTCTGATGGTACAAACATCCTGCAAGGTAAGACACCCAATTAAAGGGCAGCTAAGTTTAGGGATAACTTTTGCCCCTCCCTCCCAACTTAATAATTAGGGAAAAATACTGTCACAACCCAAAGGGTGTGATTTTTGTTTTTGTGTGCGCTTTGGCACCACTGAATTATTTTCCCGCCAAATTGTAGCTTTCTTTGCAGGGTGCATTTCTTGTTGCAGCACAGAAATGCTCGGTGCAAAGAGTTCCCGCCATTTGTATTCTAATTCGAGTCCCATTATTGGCTTGCGTTAAATTATTCACACGTGGCGGCTAGTGATTGGCTTGCTAGCCGTATAAAAGGCTTGGGTGGTTTC